>NC_053022.1:507596332-507896332 GCF_003073215.2 Triticum urartu | reverse complement strand
CTAAGATTTCTAAGTCCAGGAAGAAAATTTGTCTTGACGGTATCAAGATCCTCAAGCCATGAAACATAATGACTTAGCTCCTCGCAGTTTAGTTCAGCCCCGGGACAGTAGTAGGTCCTGTCTACCAAGCGCTGGACATGTTTTCTTGCACCGAAATAAGCTGACAATACAAATTAGTTGTCAACTATTTTTGAATAAACAATATCAAAGACATAAATATGGTTGAGAAACTTACATTTTGGTGTAACTGGAGGCGTCTGCACATCGACCCAGATGTCGGTATTACCTTCAATATCATCTTCCGGACAAATATCAAAGGTGATAACCATATCAGGCTGAAATGCATAAGTCTTGCATAGTGCTCGCCATGTTTTGCATCCAAAATAGGTGTAGTCGTCTGAATTGTATAATTTTGCATGGAAAATATAACCATGCTCGGTTTCCAAATAAAATTTCTTTACCTCCATAGTATGACAGAAACCTATCTTATCCAATACGAAAACTCTTGCATGGCAGGGGATACGCTAGTAGAATAGTAAAAAAATATAAGTTGAAGCAAATGAAGCAGATGTCATGCTTAATTACAAAAAAATACTTGTCATTGTGACTTACTGTATCCACTTCGAAGTTCTCGTCAAGCTTGATGCTGAAGCGCCTATCATCATCTAGGAAGATTCCGTCACACAGGCCGCGCTCGTCTTCGCAGTATTTGCAAATACCGAAATCCTTTTTGTCGTCAGACATTTCCTATGTTCATAATTAAAACATTAATTGAAAATCGATAAACGACAACTACCAGGATACTCAACACACAAATCCGGGGCACTCGATATTTCCTACATATTCTGGCAAAAGTCATGCCAAAATTCACGGAAAAATCCGGCATGACCTTTGCTAAAATAGGATATATCGAGCGCCTGAAATTTGCCAGAACAGAAATGAATCAACACTCCGGCAAAACATAGGCCACTCGGAGGTGTAACCTGCAAACATGACCGGCCACTTGGATATTGAGCAACACAAGATATACATTTCAAAATATCTTATAAGACTCAAATTAGCATGCATTCAATAAGCAAAAGTAAATCATCTCATGCGTCCGTACATCGTCGAATATTATCACTAATACATCCCGAATAGTGTCATACATATAACATCACTAGTACAACTAAAACCCTAGCACACGACGGGTATCGGCGCGGGCGGTGGACACCCATAGAGAAGGAACCATCACGGGATCATAGCTCCAGTGAGATCCCTGGAGAACCTGCCAGGTATTGGAGAACCTGTGCTCCAACGCAAACAAGTAGCGACGGACATGCGCGTCCTCCTCACTGACACGGTGACACACCACCTCCGCGGAGTCCTCGAGCCTCTGGACCGTCACTGGCCCACGCGACCGCCACCAAAGAAGGTTCGGGTCAACGACAGGCTGGCTCCTCACCAACCTGCGCCCCCGGTAGGTAGCGCCTCCCAGTACCACCCCGGCGGAGCCCAGTCCCGAACATGGCCCATCTGGTAAAGCAGGTGTCGTCCTCCGCCGACTCGATGACGAGGATGCGGGATAGGCATCGTCCACGTCGATGCGGGAAAATTGCTTTAACTAAAAAAATAGCAACAAGTTCTTACTAACTAGTTCTATTAATTCAACTAGTTCTTACTAAAAATAAACTTACTATAAATAAAAATATTCTAGTACCTAATTAGTACCTAGTTCTTACTAACTAATTAGTACCTAAGAACTACTGCCCTAATTACCATCTAATTTGATGAACCTATAGGGGTGGAAAGTGGTAGCGGATATTCCAATTATCCAACTATAAAGTGAAATAAGTGGTCAAATTTTACTCGTTTTATGATTCATCTTAGAAATTTGATTCGTTTCCACCCTTACATGAACCCTAACTCATTTGAGCCGCATCCGCATCCGATTCGTTTCCACCCTAACTAATTTGATGGAGGTAGAAACCCTAGGCAGAGGTAGGGGAGAGGGAGGAGCAGGCGTGCTCACCTCGGGTGCCTGCGACGAGGGAGGGGCAGGCAGCGTCGAGGTCATGGTCGGGGCTCCGGTGCGGCGTTGAGGTCGGGGGGGCAGGGGCGGTGTCCGGGGCGGCGTTGAGGTCGGGGTCGGGGGCGGCGTCTCGGGCGGCGTTGAGGTCGGGGGCAGGGCCGGCGTAGAATCTGGGGTCGGCGGTGGCGTGGGGATAGCGCGCGGCGGCCGAGGGGCGACGGCAGCGGCGAGAGTGGAGTTGATTTGGGGGATGAAGTGGCCGTGGGGAAGGACGAACCGTGTGGTTAAGTCAGAAGTACCAGTAGCGCGTTCCAGAAAGGGCGCTACTGCTACGTTAGCTACAGCGCATTCTGGAATACACGCTGCAGCTAAGGAGATTAGCAGTAGCGCTGGGCCATTATACGCGCTACTGCTAGGTTGGGCTAGCCATGTGCGCCCAATTCAAACGTAGCAGCAGCGCTTTTCGCTAGTACGCGCTACTGCTAAAGTCATAGCAGTAGCGCGGTTTATTTACGCGCGCTGCTACTAAGTAGCAGCAGCGCTTGATTTTGTACAACGCTACTGGTAAAATTCTGTGTATAGGCTTTTCCCTAGTAGTGAAGAGGTAGCAAGAAGGATTTCTGGCGCCGTTGCCGGGGAGATCTACCACAAGTCAAGACATACCAAGTACCCGTCACAAACTCTTATCCCTTGCATTACATTATTTGCCATTTGCCTCTCGTTTTCCTCTCCCCCATTTCCCCCTTGCCGTTTTATTCGCTCTCTTTTTTCGTCCCCCTCTCTTTTTGTTCACCTCCTTTTTGTTTGCCTCTTGCTTGCTTGTGTGTTGGATTGTTTGTCACGATGGCTCAAGATAATACTAAATTGTGTGACTTTTCTAATAGCGACAATAATGATTTTATTAGCACTTCGATTGCTCCTCTTACCGATGCTGAATCTTGTGAAATTAATACTGCTTTGCTGAATCTTGTCATGAAAGATCCGTTTTCTGGCCTTCCTAGTGAAGATGCCGCTACCCATCTAAAAAACTTTGTTGATTTGTGTGATATGCAAAAGAAGAAAGATGTGGATAATGATATTGTTAAATTGAAGCTATTCCCATTTTCACTTAGAGATCATGCTAAAACTTGGTTTTCGTCTTTGCTTAAAAATAGTATTGATTAATGGAATAAGTGCAAAGATGCTTTTATCTTTAAGTATTTTGCCCCCGCTAAGATCATAACTCTTAGAAACGATATTATGAATTTTAAGCAACTTGATCATGAACATGTTGCACAAGCTCGGGAGAGGATGAAATTAATGATACGTAATTGCCCTACACATGGTCTGAATCTTTGGATGATTATACAAAAAATTTATGTCGGGTTGAATTTTGCTTCTAGAAATCTTTTAGACTCGGCCGCGGGAGGCACTTTTATGCAAATCACTTTATGAGAAGCTACTAAACTCCTAGATAATATTATGGTTAATTATTCTCAATGGCACACTGAAAAATCTACTAGTAAAAAGGTGCATGCTATAGAAAAAAAATGTTGAGTGGGAAGATGGATGAACTTATGAAATTGTTTGTTAATAAGAGTGTTTTCTTCTGATCCTAATTATATGCCTTTGTCTACTTTGATTGAGAATAATAATGAATCTATGGATGTGAATTTTGTTGGTAGGAACAATTTTGGTTATAACGCTTACAGAGGTGATTTTAATCCTAGGCCGTTTCCTAGTAATTCCTCTAATAATTATGGTAATTTCTACAACAATTTTTATGGAAATTATTAAAAGATGCCCTCTGATTTTGAATCTAATATTAAAGAATTTATTAGTTCACAAAAGAGTTTCAATGCTTTGATTGAAAAAAAATTGTCTAAGATTGATGCGTTGGCTAGGAACGTGGATAGAATTTCTCTTGATGTTGATTCTTTGAAACTTAGATGTATTCCACCTAAGCATGATATCAATGAGTCTCTCAAAGCTATGAGAATTTCCATAGATGAGTGCAAAGAAAGAACCGCTAGGATGCGTGCTAAAAAATATTGCTTTGTGAAAGCGTGTTCTTCTAGTTTCCATGATAATAATGATGAAGATCTAAAAGTTATTGATGTGTCTCCTATTAAATCTTTGTTTTGCAATATGAATCTTGATAATGATAGGACTGGAGATGAGTCAACTTTAGTTAGAAGGCATCCCAATGATTCGGAGTTTTTAGATCTTGATGCAAAAATTGAAAAAAGTGGGATTGATGAGGTCAAAACCTTACATAGCAATGAACCCACTATTTTGGATTTCAAGGAATTTAATTATGATAATTGTTCTTTAATAGATTGTATTTCCTTGTTGCAATCCGTGCTAAATTCTCCGCATGCTTATAGTCAAAATAAAGATTTTACTAAACATATCGTTGATGCTTTAATGCAATCTTACGAAGAAAATCTTGAATTGGAAGTTTCTATCCATAGAAAACTTTATGATGAGTGGGAACCTATTATTAAAATTAAAACTAAATATCATGAATTCTTTTCTTTTTGTGATTTGGGTGCTAGTGTTTCCACGATTCCTAAAACTTTGTGTGATTTGCTAGGTTTCCGTGAATTTGATGATTGTTCTTTAAACTTGCATCTTGAGGATTCCACCATTAAGAAACCTATGGGAAGAATTAATGATGTTCTTATTGTTTCAAATAGGAATTATGTGCCTGTGGATTTCATTGTTCTTGATATTGATTGCAATCCTACATGTCCTATTATTCTTGGTAGACCTTTCCTTAGAACGATTGGTGCAATTATTGATATGAAGAAAGGGAATATTAGATTCCAATTTCTGTCAAGGAAGGGCATGGAATACTTTCCGAGAAAGAAAATTAAATTACTTTATGAATCTATTATGAGAGCCACTTATGGATTGCATACCAAAGATGATAATACCTAGATCTATCTTTGCTTTTATGCCTAGCTAGGGGCGTTAAACGATAGCGCTTGTTGGGAGGCAACCCAATTTTATTTTTATTCCTTGCTTTTTGATTCTGTTTAGTAATAAATAATTAATCTAGCCTCTGTTTATATGTGGTTTTATGCTTTTAATTAGTGTTTGTGCCAAGTAGAACCTTTGGGGAGACTTGGGGAAGGTCTTTGCAATCTTGCTGTGAAAAACAAAAACTTTAGCGCTCACGAGATTTGCTGCCATTTTTTATTGGACAGTGCTATTTAGTTAATTCCTTTTGCAGATGATTAATAGATAAATTCCTCACGTCCAGCAAATTATTTTAGAATTTTTGGGTTTTCATAAGTATTCTGAACCTACAGATTAATACAGACTGTTTTGTTTTTGATAGATTCTGTTTTTCGTGTGTTGTTTGCTTATTTTGATGAATCTATGGCTAGTGTCTGAGTGTATGAACCATAGAAAAGTTGGAATACAGTAGGTTTAACACCAATATAAATAATTAATTAGTTCATTGCAGTACCTTAAGTGGTGATTTTTTTTCTTTTACTAACGGAGCTCATGAGATTTTCTGTTGAAGTTTTGTGTTGTGAAGTTTTCAAGTTTTGGGTAAAGATTTGATGGATTATGGAACAAGGAGTGGCAAGAGCCTAAGATTTGGGATGCCCAAGGCACCCCAAGGTAAAATTCAAGGACAACCAAAAGCCTAAGCTTGGGGATGCCTTCCGCAAGATACGTGTTTTGCTTAGAGCATCTTGTATGATTTGAGTATTTGCTTTTTAGTTTACCACAATCATAGTTTCTGTACACACCTTTTGGGAGAGACACTGTCGGGTGGTTGGTGCGACATATGCCAATGGGTGGCTTATCATTGTGGGAGCCAATAAAACATCGCCGGTGCCTGGAAACGAGATAAGGCGAAGGCATGAACGCCGGAGGATCTTACCCAGCTTCAGGGCTCTCCGTGGAGATAACACCCCTACTGCTGCTCTGCGGGGTGTCCGCATGGTCACTAGATTGACAAGTAGCTACAAGAGGCTCCTTGAGCTATTTGGTGAAAGGATGAAGAAGGGCAAGGCTTGCCTGCTCCTCCTCTCGTTGTCATGTCTAAAACTATCCAAAGAGAGATCCCCTTGCATGGGTGCCCTAGGGGGGTTTATATAGACCTACCCCCTAGGGGTACAATGGTAATCTGGCTGGGCACGGGCCCCAGCCGTCTGTGTCTATGCTGGCCGGCTTCTCCGCCGACCGATGGGCCCGCCTCCCGGTAGGCTCCGACGGCTGCCGGCCTTTTGGTCGACAGGCTGGCCCCACCGCTCGGGAGTCTCGTCGGAGGCTGGTTACTGTTGCCTTGCCTCTGGTGACGAGGGCTTTGTCATGGTAAGCATGGCTACAGTGTCGTCGCGGGGCGGCTCATCACTGTTGCCTTACCTCGTCTTATCTCCTTAATGAGGCACCTTCTTCGAGGAAGAGAGCCGGCCGGCTATTGGGAGCCGGCCGTACCCTAGGCCGGCTGCGGGAAGCCTGGCCGCCTTTGGGGTCTCCCTGACTGAGGAGGCCCGCCACCCACGGGTCGTACTGACTGCTCGCCGTGGGTGATTTCATGGTCAACATGGCAACAGTGCCGCGCCAGACAGGTGATGGCCGCCCCGTACGACGCACTGTGGCCATGCGTGCTCCGGGATTCGGGGTGGTAGGCTTCACTATAGCCACGCCCCGTCTCGTCGCCGTTATGTGGGCGCAGACTCTAAGGGCACGATCTTGGCCGCCTGCTGAGGGGTCGGCTCCTTGGAGTCGGCCTTCTCATGGCCGGCTTCTTGGAGCCGGCCTTTTCGTGGTCTTGTTTCTCAAGGATTCCAGGGCTGGGCCGCCTTTCCGCAGCCGGCCTGAGAGGTGGCCAGCTGGGGGAAGGCGGACCCACATCTTGGAGCTTTGGAGGCTCAATCGGCCTATATTTTTTCTGAAGAACCAGGGGAAACCGGCTAGGCTACCCGTGGTTGTTTACTCCGACAGTAGTCCCCAAAGCTGGTTGGGCTCCGAGGCAGAAAAAAGAGGAGGAGCTCAGTCAGCTTCCTATCTTGAGGAGTCGGAAACTGGGAGCCGGCTTTGACTAGGCGTGCCGTCCACTAGAGATTTCGAAGCTTGAAGGTGGGTACCAGTTGGCGCGCAAGTCAGGCTGCGAGCTGACCGTTTGTCGCCTGCGCACCACATGGCACCCTACGGTTGGAGGGGCCTGCCAGCCCACGCGCGCGACCGGACGCTGCCGCAGTCCGGGGCCTTCCACTACAGGGCCTTGGCCCACGTGCGGATCTTCTGGGGCCCGGATGGACCGCGCGCCCCCCAGCGGCGGTTTCCGCACGCCGTGAACGCGCAATAATTGCGGGGCATGGGGGAGTGGGTGCAGTTAATCCCACGTCCCCCCACGCCCTGCCTCCTCGGCTTCGCCGCACGAGGCTATAAGTAGGGGGGAGAGGAGGGGAGCGCCAGACTCTCGCGCGCTCTCCCTCGCTCTGCCCCCTCCTTCTTCTTCCTACTGTCCGCCGCCACAGCTACCCGCCGCCGCTCGGCCTTCCCACCAATCTTCTTGGCTTGCCGTTGCTTCGTCGTAGCAGGGTTACGCGCCTTTCTTCCGCTGCACCTTTCTCATCGCCGCGCCGTCCCCATGGCGTTGTCGAGCTCCTGGGACGGCTCCAACGTCCACGACGACCACGTCGACTTCCTCCATCGGACGCGGCGGCTGCTGGGCGCGGATTTCGTGCGGGTCCGCCTTGCGTCGGAGAGGGAGATCTCGCCGGCGCCGGAGGAGGGCGAGCGGGTAATCTTCCGCTCGCACTGCCTGTGCGGCTTCGGCCTGCCGGCGAGCGGGTTCCTCCGCTCCTTCCTTAAATTTTATCATCTCCAGACGCATCACCTTACTCCGAACGCGGTGATGCTGCTGTCGGCCTTCGTCGCCATGTGCGAGGGTTTTCTTGGTGTCCTCCCCACCCTTGAACTATGGGGAGAATTCTTCCAGTGCAAGCTTGGCACCATCGTCGCAGGCGTGCCCGCCCCATGCGGCGCCTTCATCGCCATGCGGAGGACGAGCGATAACAACCCGTTTCCGCCCATCCCGCTGATCCAGTCGGTGAAGCTCTGGCAGAAATCCTACTTCTACGTGAAGAACATCGCTCCGCAAGGCGACTTCGTCAATCTGCCGGCTTACATAGCCGGCCGGCCGGCTGGGAGGCAGCCCTCATGGTCCTTCCGGGCCAGGTCGCTGTCTCAGGGTGGGGCCCCCTCCGTTGCACGGCTCCGGGTGATGATCTAGTCGGAGGGTCTGACTGGGTCTGACCTGGTGGCCGTCTTCGTGGAGCGCCGGGTGCTCCCGCTCCAGGGCCGACCTCATATGATCTGCCAGATGAGCGGTCGCTTTGACCCGTGCCGGCTAAGCACCAAGGAGATGCCTCATGCCGAGGTGTCTTATATGGTGAACTATATTTCCAACTGCAAGCTCACCGAGGAGTGGCAGTACGGCAAGGTGCCGTACTCTCACGCCAATCCTCCACCGGTGGTAAGTTTCTCTTCTTTTCTTCTTTCCTTATCGCCAGGTTCATGATGGCCGACTCCTGACCAGTCGGCATGTTTTTGGCAGAATCCCATGCTTCCGCCGGCAACCGGGGCTGCGGGGGTGGAGCGCCAGTTCCTCCCCGACCCCACGATGGACGATGTTGACGACCCGGACCTGGGGGCGGCGGCCATGGAAGAAGACGTCGCAGGGGAGGACAGCGAGGCAGGCGGCTCTGGGCTCGGGGCCGCCTTCGAGGATTGGCCGGATGATGCTGAGGCCGAAGTTGTTCCGCACCGTCTGTCGGCGCCCGATCATCAAGGCGCGAGCCCATCCGCTGCGCCGGCTCCTCAAGGCGGCGCGCAGAAACGCCGGGCCGCGTCGACCCACTGCGGCAGTCGGCCAAAAAAGCCCAAGAGTACCGCAGCGGCAACCAAGCGGGATGTGGCGGCCACGAAGGCGGCCCGCTTCCGCAAGCTGGTGAAGCAGCCACAGTCGGTTTCAGCGTAATTGTTATTTTTCTTACGCCTTTCTTTTCTTCTTTCGGTTGATATCTTTCTAAGCCTTCTTCTTGACTTATCAAACAGGGCCCCACTTTCTCTTGAACGGGCCCCTGCCGCCTCCGTAGTCGGACCCGCGGTAGGGTCCTCAAGCTCCCGCCATGTGGATCCCCGTGCCGATCTCCTAGAGGCGACGGAGCGAAACGCGCGGGAAGCGCGGGAGGAGCGGGAGGCAGAGGAGCGGATGGTGGCTCGGGAGGCGGGGGAGAAGTCGGCGGAGGCACGGGCCGATGCGGCTGCCAAGTCCCAGGTGGAGGCCGCATCCATGGAGGAGGAGGCGGAGGCCCAGCGGAACCAGCCTCCGCTGCTCGTCATCCCCCTTCGCGCCGCGGCACCCGGCATTCCGGTGCCCCCGGCGGAGTAGACCTGCCACGGCCAACCGGCGAAGGGGAAGGAGATGGAACCGACGCCGCCAGCTGGAAAGGGTCAAGGTAGCCGGCCCGACACGCCTCCTGTGCAGCCGACCGGAGGTGAGCCGACTGTCGGGGCGGACCTTGTGGTCCTGTCGCCGTCCCGTCGGCGCACGGAGAAGGCGACTTCCACGCCAGATCCGCACAACGCCGCGGGCGCCGGCCCGTCGGCCCAGGACCTGGAAGCGGCTAGCGATAGCTCGTCCGGGTGGATGTCGGGCGGCGGGATGGCCGTGCTGAACGTGGCGGCGCAGGACGTCCGTAACCGGCTTCAGGCCCAAGCTACCGTGCTAAAGCAGTACACCCAAGAATTTCTCACGACGCGAACAGTGATCCGGGTGAGTCCTTCCGCTCTTCGTTGATTGCTCCTGATTTCTTCCGTGGGGGCGCGTCAGCGCACCCACTGGGTGTAGTCCCCGAGTTCCGAGCCGGCTGCTGAGCAGGCGGCTTGGAACTTCTTGGTAGACTCTAATTGACGTCTTGTTCTTACTTGTATCACTTATCTTATCTGCAGGAGTATCATAACCTCCGCGCGACTGCCTTCAACTCCCAGGCCCAGGAGTTGAATCAGAAAACCACCGATCTAGCCGAGAGCCGGAGTAAGTCTTCATTTTTGTCTCAAGTGGGGGCGCATCAGCGCACCCACTAGGTGTAGTCCCCGAGATTCGGGCCGACTGCTGAGCAGTTGGGTCAGATCTTTTCCTGACAACTTCTTTCTTCATATCTGCAGGGGCCAATGCTGACTTGAGGAGCCAGCTGAGCGGAGCCCAGACCGCCCTTCGTGCCAAGGAGGCCGAGTGCGCCGCCCTGGCTCAAGAGCGTGACCGCCTGCCCAAGAAGCTGGCCGACCAGGAGGAGAGCCACAAGGCGGCCCTGAAGGCGGCGCAGGACAGCAAGGCCGCCCTCAAAGCCGAATATGAGACCGAGGCGGCGAACTGGGCCGAGGCTAGGCATGCACTGAGTCAAGGCTACAGCCGGGTAGAAGACTTAATCGACGGTGAGCCTCCTTCTTCATCGTTTCTTTGCCTGCCTCCTACTATCTGGTTCGTCTTTTGACTCTGTGCTACTGCTTTCTTCTTTGTGCAGATTACTTTCCCGGTTACTCTGCTGTCGCCACCCAAGCCATCGAGGCCTACCGCAACGTGCGACGGCAAGCGGGGGCCGAGGTCGCACCGGGTGCTAGCCGGTCACTTGAGGAGCAGCTTCTGGCGCTTCGAGCCCGCCTGCAGCCGGCCCACCGCATGCTCCGCCGTCTTCAGCGTGCCGGGGCGCAAGTGCTGGCCGCTCTCTGGCCCGGCGAGGTGATCCCGCGCACCCCAAATCGGACCACCGACTGGCTGGAGGTCGCAGTCGGCCGCTTCGAGGCTTGCAAGGCGTCAGCGGCCCGGTCCGGCACTGGACGGGCACTGGAGTTCGTCTGAGCATGGTATCCTGGGCTGAACTTGGACCACCTGAGCACCTGGCATAGGAGGCTGACAAGGAGCTGGAGGCGGTGTGGCCGGCTATCATCCAGCGCGCCTCGGCGATCACCGAGTACACCGACACCAGCGCCTTTGCCCCTGAGGTGGATGACACCGGCGTCGCTCAGCCAGAGGAGTGGTTCGGGCTGAACCCGGCAGAAGGTGAGGACTCGGCGGAGGAGATTGCCTCCAGTGATGAGGGCGAAGGGGAAGAGGGGGAGGATGGTGAAGACGCTGCGTCGGACGGTGAAGCGACCAGCCCGCCTCAGCCAGATCGTGCCTCTAGCAATGATGCCGAGACTCGCCAGCCGGTCACTCCTCCAGCCGGCACTGTTGACCCCACCAACCTGCCCAACTCGCCCGTCGTTCCCCTGGCTTAATCCGCCGTCCTTGCTTTCCTGCTTGTTACTCGTTTGAACAATCTTTAAATTTGCGCAGTTCCACCCACTGGGGGTGTATTCAGACTATGTTGAATGCTGGCCTTTCGAAGGTCTTTTGTGTAAATATTATGCATGTGTTTGGCTTCCGTTCATGTTTGCATTTCATCCTTTTGGCTTTTTCCTTTGCCGCCTTTCCTTGGCCGCCGCCTTCCCAGCCGGACAGCTGCTCTGCAGTCTGTGGCTGGAGAAGGACTTGGTTGTTTTGCGAAGGCAAGTACTCGAGCTTTCTTAGATTGCAGCAAGGTGAACGGGAAGCCGGCCAGCCGGCTGCTCTGGTAGCCGGCTGGCGGGGCGGGAGGCCGGCTTGCGTTATATAAGTTCGTTGGTCCTTAGCCATTTTTCGTGTGGGCATCCTTTCCTGCCCTTGGCTCTTGCCAGTTGGACAGTCGATTCTTCAAGCTGCGACTTTTGGCAAGAGGGGGCTTGGGTGCCGGCACACTACTTGTCTGACTGCAGGCAGAACTTTATATATAACTTAAGGCGGCGAGTCCCCGGGCCGACTGGTCAGGCCTGGTGCCGGACGGAAAAACAAATGTAGTAACATATTCATAGGCATGATACCCACCATCCATAGGTAAAAGAGGGTAGTCCCCGAGTGCTCCTTGGGGGACCCTTTGTCTCGTACTTAGTACAAAAGTTAGCGTGATACATACTGCTTTTTAACTGTAAAATCTTCGGAGGAGATTGACGTTCCATGGTCGTTCCGACTCCTTGTCGGAATCATCTCTCTTGCATGCCTTCGGCTTCTGCGCGTCGATTAAGTAGTAGGAGTCGTTGCCTAGAGCTCTGCTGATGACGAAGGGGCCCTCCCAAGGGGCCGAGAGCTTGTGCTGGCCGGCTGTTCGCTGGATCAGCCGGAGCACAAGATCGCCCTCTTGGAAGGATCTTGGCTTGACTTTCCGGCTATGGTAGCGGCGCAGACCCTGCTGGTAGATGGCGGACCGGCTGAGGGCTAACAGCCGGCCCTCTTCCAACAGGTCGACGTCGTCTTCACGTTCTTCCTTGGCCTCCGCCTCCGTGTACATGGTGACCCGAGGTGAGTCGAACTCAATGTCAGTTGGGATGACCGTCTCGGCGCCATATACAAGGAAAAAAGGGGTGAAGCCGGTTGACTTGTTTGGGGTAGTGCACAAGCTCCAGAGGACGGCCGGCAGTTCATCGAGCCAACAGCAGGCTGAACGCTCCAGTGGCACGACCAGTCGGGGCTTGATGCAGGAGAGGATGAGGCCGTTTGCTCGCTCGACCTGGCCGTTTGACTGCGGGTGGGTGATGGATGCTAGGTCCAGCCGGATGCCGTGTGTTGCGTAAAAACGTGCCAGTGCTCCCTTTGCAAAATTTGTGCCATTTGTCGGTGATGATGCTGTGTGGTATGCCATACCGGGTTGTGATATCTGCGATGAACGTTACAGCAGTCGGCCCATTCAGCTTCTTGATCGGCTTTGCTTTGATCCACTTGGTAAATTTGTCCACAGCGACGAGTAGATGTGTCATGTCGTTGCGTGCCGTCTTGAATGGGCCCACCATGTCCAGCCCCCAGACGGCAAAAGGCCAGGTGAGGGGGATGGTCTTGAGTGCGGAAGCCGGCAGATGTTGCTTGGAACTAAAAACTTGGCACCCTTTGCAGTGTTTGACTAGCTCCTTGGCGTCATCCAAAGCAGTCGGCCAGAAGAATCCATGGCGGAAAGCTTTGGCGACGAGTGATCGTGAGCCGCGTGGTGGCCGCATTCGCCTTGGTGGATGTCCTTGAGGATTGCTATGCCCTTCTCTGGCTCGACGCAGCGCTAGAAGACTCCAGTGACACTGCGCCTAACGAGCTCTCGGTTTACTATTGTATATGCTCCGGCTCGGCGTTGAACTTGTCTTGCCGAGATTTCTTCGGTTGGCAACTCTCTGTTTACTAAGAAGTTGAGGATGGGCTGGGCCCATGATGGAGCTGTGTCTTCTTCTATTGTCAGAACTGCTACTGTGACCAGGGCGGGTGGGCTGGGTGGTGAAGAGTTGGAGTCGGCCACCGCCTGTTGCGTCGATGCAGTCCCCGGGCCGACAGCAGTAGCCCCCGGGCCGAGTTCCGAAGTCCCCGAGCCGGGTGCGACTACGGCAGTCCCCAGGCCGCCTGTCGAAGTCCCCGAGCCGCCTGCTTGGTTCCCCAAGTCGGATCCGACTACGTCGGGGTCAGGCGGCACAAAGATGGAATCAGATTCTAGAGACCGCTTGATAGACGGCTTGAGGAGGCGGTGGAGAGAAACACCGGCTGGTATAGCTTGCCGGGTGGAGCCTACTCGTGCCAGGGCATCTGCTTGCATGTTGTCGATGCGTGGTACATGAAGGAACTCGCATCCTTCAAAATATCCACTGATTTGCTGAATGAGGAAGCGGTAGCTCGCCATGTTCGCGTCCTTGGCGTCCCAGTCGCCAGATGACTGCTGGACCACCAAATCCGAGTCGCCATAGCAGAGGGTCCGGCGGATGCCGAGCTCCTTGGCTAGCTGGAGCCCGTGTATGAGCGCCTCATACTCGGCCACATTGTTGGAGGCGGCAAAATGAATTTGCAATGTGTACTTGAGCTTGTCTCCCTTGGGGGAGGTGAGGATTATGCCGGCTCCCAAGCCGGTGTGCATCTTGGACCCATCTAAGTGCATCCGCCAATGAGTGGAGTCGGGGGCCGGTGGCAGGTACTGGGTTTCGGCCCAGTCGACGAGAAAGTCGGCCAGTGCTTGGGATTTAATGGCGGTGCGAGGCTGGTAGAAGATCGTGTAAGGAGCCAACTCAATGGCCCATTTTGCCACTCGTCCGGATGCATCCCGGCTACCTATGATCTCGGCGAGCGGGGCAGTACATACGACCGTGATGGGGTGCTCTTGGAGGTCGGGCTTGAGCTTCTTGGCAGTGAAGTACACACCGTAGCACATCTTTAGGTAGTGTGGGTAGTTCTGCTTCGAGGTGGATAACACTTCACTTAAATAATACACCGGCCTCTGGACCAGCTGAGCTCGGCCTTCTTCTGGGCGCTGGACCACAATGACTGTGCTAACCACCCGGCTAGTAGCGGCAATGTAAAGGAGCATGGGCTCTTTTTCAGTCGGTGCCGCCAAGACAGGCGGCGTGGTCAGCATCTTCTTTAGCTCATGGAAAGCTTGGTCTGCCTGGTCGTTCCACTCGAAATGTGTGGACCTCTTCATGAGTCGGTAGAGGGGGAGAGCTTTCTCCCCGAGCTGGCTGATGAAGCGGTTCAGGGAAGCCAAGCATCCGGTGAACTTCTGGACGTCTCGCAGCTTGGTGGGAATCTCCATTCTCTCTATGGCCTTGATCTTCATCGGGTTGCACTCAATGCCGCGTTCGGAGACCAGGAAGCCTAGAAGCTGGCCGGTTGGTACTCCAAACACGCATTTCTCGGGGTTGAGCTTGATTTGAAATCGGCGCAAGTTTTCAAATGTCTCTGTGAGGTCTTCCAGCAAGGTGCCGCGCTTCTCCGTCTTCACCACAATATCGTCTACATAGACGTGGGCATTTCTGTCGAGCTGCTTGAGGAGACATTTCTGCATGCAACGCTGAAAGGTGGCACCGGAATTTCTCAACCCGAATGTCATAGTCAGGTAGCAGAAGGCTCCAAATGGTGTGATGAAGGCGGTTTTCAGGCGGTCAGCTGGATCCAACTTTATCTGGTGGTAGCCTGAGTAGGCATCCAAGAAGCTCAATAGCTCGCATCTGGCTGTGGAGTCTATTAATTGATCAATCCTTGGCAAGGCGAAGGGATCTTTGGGGCAGGCCTTGTTGAGGCTGGTGTAGTCTATACACATGCGCCATTTGTTATTTTTGTTCATCACGAGGACCAGGTTGGCAAGCCACTCTGGAAAGAAAACATCCATAATGAAGCCGGCTGCCAGAAGCCGGGCTATCTCTTCTCCTACAATCCTTCTCTTCTCTTCTAACAGTCGGCGGAGGGGCTATTTGACAGGTTTTGCACCTTCTCGGACATGTAGCTTGTGCTCGGCGAATTCCTTCGGAACACCCGACATGTCCTTGGGGGACCATGCGAAGATGTCCCGATTCTCACGGAGGAAATCGGCGAGCTTGCCTTCCTATTTGCTGTCCAGGTTTGCCCCAATGGTGGAAAACCTTTCTGGGTGCTCCGGGTCCAGAGGTACCTTCTTTGTTCCTTTGGCCGGCTGGAAAGAACCTTGGGCATCACACTCCTTGGGGTTGGGGGACAGGGTCGGCTGTTTGCCGGCCATGGCCACGACTCGATCTAGTATGTTCTTCTCTTCAGCAATCACGAGGGACTCGACCAGCCGGCTGCTGGCTGCCGCACACTCGGAGGATTTCTTGTAGTCTCCGGCTATGGTGATGATGCCCTTGGAACTCGGTATCTTCATCTTGAGGTAGGCATAGTAGGGTACATCCATGAACTTGGCCAGGGCAGGTCGGCCAAGCAACACGTGGTAAGGGCTTTCCAGATCCACTACCTTAAACCACACCGCCTCTCAGCGGAAATGATCCTTGCCCCCGAAGAGGACATCTATCTTGGTCTTGCCGATTGGGGAGCAGGACAGGCCGGGCACGATGCCATGGAACACAGTCCGACTAGGCATAAGCTGCTTTGCCTTGATGCTAAGCTTCTCCATGGTGTCACGGTATAGGATGTTGATGCTGCTCCCACCATCTATCAGCACGCGGGAGAAACGGGCGGCTCGCCTTTCTGTTGCGAGGGTGGCATCCAAAACCAATGCGTAAGAGCCGGGAGAGGGCATCACCTCTGGGTGATCAGTCCGGCTCCAGCTGATAGGCCTTTCTGACCAGTGCATGAACTCGGGGTTGCTGGAGGCAACCGTGTTGAATTCTTGATGTTGTCGGCGCCGGCTATGCCGATCTTCTGGAGGCAACAACGTAGGCGGCTTGCTCATCAGGGAATTCGTCTTGAACAGCCCCGATGCTGGTCGAGCAGCCGGCTGCGAAGGGGCCGGAGGCGGCTGACCAGCAGGCGGAGGCGGCGCTATCCCCTCGCCCTTGGAGATCCGTCTGAGCCAGTGGCATTTTCGTGTTCTGTGGTTTGAAGGCTTCGCGCTGCTGTGAAACTTGCAGGGGGCATCAAGTGCTTGATCGTAGGAGAAAGCCGGTTGCCAAGCCGGCCTGCTGCCTTTCTGCTTCTTGGGCGTGGGCCGCCCTTCGGGTTGTTCATCTTCGACAGTGGCCACCAGCCGATTGGTGGGAGGCGGCGGGGGAGCCTTGCGCTTGTGGTCGTTTTGGTACGGGCGTCGGCTGGAGTCTCCTGCCGGCGTCTTGGGACTTGGAGCGAGTACCTTCCCGGAGGCGTCTACTCGGAGCTCGGTCTTCATTGAGGAGTCGGCCATGGCGTATTTGTCAACTATGATCAGTAGCTCGTCGAGGGTAGTCGGTGCTTGAGGAGGGTGCCTTCTCGGCACCCGGCGGTGAAGTACTCTATAGCTTCAACCTCATGCACCCCTTCGTAGGAGTTGCAGAGCTCGGCCCAATGCGTGAGGTAGTCGCGAGTTGATTCACTGGCCCCTTGCACACACAAGGAGAGCTGTCGGGGCTTAGGAGCCCGCTTGTAGGTGCTGGTGAAGTTGCGGATGAAGGCTTTTGTGAAGTCTAGCCAACTATTGACGCTGTAAGGCTTGAGGCTGTTGAGCCAGGTACGCGCCGTGCCTTGGAGCATGAGGGGAACATACTTCACGGCAACGCGCCTGTTGCCGTTCGCGATGCTAACCGCAGTGGAGTAGTCGATCAACCAGTCTTCCGGCTTCATGGAGCCGTTGTACTTGGGCGTTTCTCTTGGGAGCGAGAACCCTTTAGGGAAGGGTTCGTCGCGGATGCGGGGGCCAAAGCAGGGCGGGCCGACATCATCTTCTTCTTCCAGCGCCAGGGATCACGCTAGGCGGTCGATCCGGTGGCGGGCGTCATTCTCGCCGACTCCTTCGCGGCGACCCAGTTGGCCGCTGAGAGTCGGATGCGTGACAGGCGGCGGAGTGGGATATCTCTCCCCACGAGGCGGAGGAGGGGGCGCATCGCCCCGCCATTCCACAGCTCGAGGACGGCCTTCTGCGTCACGCTCGATGGAGATTTGTGTCCGGCTGCGGCTGGCAGCCGGCTCCTTTTCTTTCCTTGCGCGGGTGTAGCCCGCTGTTGTTGTTCGGGACGTCGCACCATGCTCTCGGCACGGGGGAGGACTTTCGGCGCGGACACCGGCTTCATGCCGCTCCGTGGCCGCGTTGATAAGCTGCTGGATGCGTCTGGTCATGTAGGGGAGCTCGTCGGCCCTCAGTCCGTCCAGCTCATCTACGGCCGCCTGGGCGGCGCGTAGGTTCTCGAGGGGCGTGGCATAGACTGGGCGATCTGCTCCCAGCGCGCCAGCGATAGCTGCACCGCGTTTCTTGATGATACCGACGCGGCTCGGCCTGTCGGGAGGCGGCGTGCCGAAGGCGGCGCGGTCGACTTTGCGCTGGTGAGCCTCGGTGTGGCGTCTCATGGAGGCTAGCTTCTGGCCCTCCGCAATGAGGGCGAGGCGGCGCGCCTCTAGTGTCTGGGCGTCGGCGTCAGCCGGGATGGGGGCGGATAAGTCGTGCAGTGCCGCCTGTAGGGCGTCGTGGGCGTTTTCGCCAGAGGCGGCGCCATGGCTGATGACCAGTACCTCGGTGATGGCGCTGCCGCTGCTGTCGGCTCGAGGAAGAGGGTCATTGATGATTACCACGTTGGAGGGGAAGGCGTCAAGCGATGCCGTGTCGGAATCGACAAGCATCGGGTCGGTGGAGCCAACCGACTCCAAGTCCGCAGCCAGCTCGCCGAAGACGTGGAGTTGGTCGAGGAGGCTGACGAGGTGGCTTTCGAGGCAGCCGGTGCCTGCGTCGAATGCGGGCTCGTCAAAGATGCGAGCCTCGCCAAGAAGATCGGCGAGGCAGCTCGACGCGCATGCGTCAGCGACGCCTTACAGCGTGTCGGGGCAAGCGCCATCGGGCGAGCCGGGCTGGCTACGCACGCTGGGGAGGAAGAGGGTTCCCGTCTAGAGCAGGTCTCCGGACGACGGTGCACCTGGCCCCACGGTGGGCGCCAAATGTCGGGTGGTTGGTGCGACATATGCCAACGGGAGGCTTATCATTGTGGGAGCCAATAAAAGATCGCCGGTGCCTGGAAACGGGATAAGGCGAAGACATGCACACCGACGGATCTTACCCAGCTTCAGGGCTCTCCGTGGAGATAACACCCCTAATGCTACTCTGCGGGGTCTCCGCATGGTCACTAGATTGACAAGTAGCTACAAGAGGCTCCTTGAGCTGTTTGGTGAAAGGATGAAGAAGGGCAAGGCTTGCCAGCTCCTCCTCTCGTTGCCGTGTCTAAAACTATCCAAAGAGAGATCCCCCTTGCATGGGTGCCCTGGGGGTTTATATAAACCTACCCCCAGGGGTACAATGGTAATCCGGCTGGGCACGGGCCCCAGCCGTTTGTGTCTACGTTGGCTGGCTTCTCCGCCGACCGATGGGCCCGCCGCCCGGTAGGCCCCGCGCGGCTGCCGACCTTCTGGTCGACAGGCTGGCCCCACCGCTCGGGAGTCTCGTCGGAGGCTGGTTACTGTTGCCTTGCCTCTGGTGACGAGGGCTTTGTCGTGGTAAGCATGGCTACAGTGCCGTCGCGGGGTGGCTCATCACTGTAGCCTTACCTCGTCTTATCTCCTTAATGAGGCACCTCCTTCGAGGGAGAGAGCCGGCCGGCTATTGGGAGCCGGCCATACCCCAGGCCGGCTGCGGGAAGCCTAGCCGCCTTTGGGGTCTCCTTGACTGAGGGGGGCCGCCACCCACGGGTCGTACTGACTGCTCGCCGTGGGTGATGTCATGATCAACCTGGCAACAGTGCTGCGCCGGACAGGTGATGGCCGCCCCATACGACGCATTGTGGCCATGTGTGCTCCGGGATTCGGGGGTGGCAGGCTTCACTGTAGCCACGCCCCGTCTCGTCGCCGTTATGTGGGCGCAGACTCTGAGGGCACGATCTTGGCCGCCTGCTGAGGGGCCGGCTCCTTGGAGTCGACCTTCTCATGGCCGGCTTCTTGGAGCCAGCCTTTTCGTGGTCTTGTTTCTCAAGGATTCCAGGGCTGGGCCCCCTTTCCGCAGCCGGCCTGAGAGGTGGCCAGCTGGGGGAAGGCGGCCCCACGTCTTGGACGCTTGGAGGCTCAATCGGCCTATAATTTTTCTGAAGAACCAGGGGAAACCGGCTAGGCTACCCGTGGTTGTTTACTCCGACAGACACACATGAATCAGAATTTACTAGAATACTCTTTTGAGCTAGATAATTTTGCTCTAGTGCTTCGCTTATATCTTTTAGAGCACGGTGGTGGTTTTATTTTACAGAAATTATTGATCTCTCATGCTTCACTTATATTATTTTGAGAGTCCTTAATAACAGCATGGTAATTTGCTTTGGTTATGAATTTAGTCCTAATATGATAGACATCCAAGATCGGTATAATAAAAACTTTCATAAAAAGTGCATTGAGTACTAGGAGAAGTTTGATACTTGATAATTGTTTTGAGATATAAAGGTGGTAATATTAAAGTGTGCTAGTGGAGTAGTTGTGAATTTGAGAAATACTTGTGTTGAAGTCTGCAAGTCCCGTAGCATGCACGTATGGTGACCGTTGTGTAACAAATTTGAAACATGAGGTGTTATTTGATTGTCTTCCTTATGAGTGGCGGTCGGGGACGAGCAATGGTCTTTTCCTACCAATATATCCCCCTAGGAGCATGCAAGTAATGCTTGGTTTTTGATGACTTGTAGATTTTTGCAATAAGTATGTGAGTTCTTTATGACTAATGTTGAGCCCATGGATTACACACACTCTCACCCTTCCATCATTGCTAGCCTCTTCGGTACCATGCATTGCCCTTTCTCACCTTGAGAGTTGGTGCAAACTTCACCGCTGCATCCAAACCCCGTGATATGATATGCTCTGTCACACATAAACCTCCTTATATCTTCCTCAATACAACCACCATATCTACCTATTATGGCATTTCCATAGCCATTCCGAGATATATTGCCATGCAACTTTCCGCCGTTCCATTTATCATGACACACATCATCATTGTCATATTGCCTTGCATGATCATTTAGTTGACATTGTATTTGTGGAAAAGCCACCGTTCATAATTTTTCATACATGTCACTCTTGATTCATTTCCCTTCCCGGTACACCGCCAGAGGCATTCATATAGAGTCATACTTTGTTCTAGTATCGAGTTCTAATCATTGAGTTGTAAATAAATAGAAGTGTGATGATCATCATTAATAGAGCATTGTCCCCAAAAAAGAGAAAGGCCAAAAAAAGGAAGGCCCAAAAAAAGGGGCAATGCTACTATCCTTTCTTTTCCACAGTCTTGCTTCAAAGTAGCACCATGATCTTTATGATAGAGAGTCTCTTGTTTTGTCACTTTCATATACTAGTGGAAATTTTTCATTATAGAACTTGGCTTGTATATTCCAACAATGGGCTTCCTCAAATGCCCTAGGTCTTCGTGAGCAAGCAAGTTGGATGCACACCCACTTAGTTTCTTTTGTTGAGCTTTCATACATTTATAGCTCTAGTGCATCCGTTGCATGGAAATCCCTACTCCTTGCATTGACATCAATAGATGGGCATCTCCCTAGCCCATTGATTAGCCTCATCGATGTGAGACTTTCTCTTTTTTTGTCTTCCCCACATAATCTTCATCATCATATTCTATTCCACCCATAGTACTATATCCATGGCTCACGCTCATGTATTGCGTGAAAGTTGAAAAAAAGTTGAGATTACTAAAGTATGAAACAACTGCTTGGCTTGTCATCAGGGATGTGCATGATGAGAGCATTCTTGTGTGACGAAAATGGAGCATGACCAAACTATATGATTTTGTAGGGATGAACTTTCTTTGGCCATGTTATTTTGAGAAGACATAATTGCTTAGTTAGTATGCTTGAAGTATTATTATTTTTATGTCAATAATAAACTTTTGTCTTGAATCTCTCGGATCTGAATATTCATGCCACAATAAAGAGAATTACATTGAGAATTATGCTAGATAGCATTCCACATCAAAAATTCTGTTTTTATCATTTACCTACTCGAGGACGAGCAGGAATTAAGCTTGTGGATGCTTGATACGTCTCCAATGTATCTATAATTTTTTATTGTTCCATGCTATTATATTATCTGTTTTGGATGTTAATGGGCTTTATTTTACACTTCTATATTATTTTTGGGACTAACCTACTAACCCAAGGCCCAGTGCAAATTGTTTTTTTGCCTATTTCAGTGTTTCACAGAAAAGGAATATCAACCGGAGTCCAAACGGAATGAAACATTCGGGAGCGTGATTTTTGGAACAAACGTGATCCAGAGGACTTCGAGTGGACGTCAAGCAACCAACGAGGTGGCCACGAGGCAGGGGGCGCGCCTACCCCCTGGGCGCGCCCTCCCCCTCGTGGGCCCCACGTGGATCCACCGACCTACTTCTTCCTCCTATATATATACTCATATACCCTGAAAACATCCAGGAGCACCACGAAACCCTATTTCCACCGCCGCAACCTTCTGTACCCAAGAGATCCCATCTTGGGGCCTTTTCCGGAGCTCCACCGGAGGGGGCATCGATCACGGAGGGCCTCTACATCAACTCCATGGCCCCTCCAATGATGTGTGAGTAGTTTACTTCAGACCTTCGGGTACATAGCTATTAGCTAGATGGCTTCTTCTCTCTCTTTGGATCGCAATACAAAGTTCTCCTCGATCTTCTTGGAGATCTATTCGATGTAACTCTTTTTGCGGTGTGTTTGTCGAGATCCGATGAATTGTGGGTTTATGATCAAGTCTATCTATGAACAATATTTGATTCTTCTCTGAAATCTTTTATGTATGATTGGTGATCTTTGGAAGTCTCTTTGAATTATCAGTTTGGTTTGGCCTACTAGATTGATCTTTCTTGCAATGGGAGAACTGCTTAGCTTTGGGTTCAATCTTGCGGTGTTCGATCCCAGTGACAGAAAGGGAAACGACACGTATTGTATTGTTGCCATCGAGGATAAAAGGGTGGGGTTTATATCATATTGCTTGAGTTTATCCCTCTACATCATCTCATCTTACCTAATGTGTTACTCTGTTCTTATGAACTTAATACTCTAGATGCATGCTGGATAGCGGTCGATGTGTGGAGTAATAGTAGTAGATGCAGGTAGGAGTCGGTCTACTTGTCACGGACGTGATGCCTATCTACATGATTATGCCTAGATATTCTCATAATTATTCGCTTTTCTATCAATTGCTCGACAATAATTTGTTCACCCATCATAATACTTATGCTATCTTGAGAGAAGCCACTAGTGAAACCTATGGCCCCCGGGTCTATTCTCCTTTATATTAATCTACCGTCAACCAACTATTTTCTATTACCGTTTATTTTGCAATCTTTACTTTCAATCTATATCATAAAAATACCAAAAAATATTTATCTTATCATTATTATCTCTATCAGATCTCACTCTCGTAAGTGACCGTGAAGGGATTGAAACCCCTTTATTCATTGGTTTTGAGGTTCTTATTTGTTTGTGTAGGTACGAGGGACTTGCATGTAGTCTCCTACTGGATTGATACCTTGGTTCTCAAAAACTGAGGGAAATACTTACGCTACTTTGCTGCATCACCCTTTCCTCTTCAAGGGAAAACCAACGCAGTGCTCAATAGGTAGCAACCAACGATAGTCGAGGGAGATGCTCATCAAAAGATGGTGCATCAGAAGAATCCACAACCCAAGGACGACCGGTGTAATAAAGATGAGGATGAAGGGGAATCACCGGGGAAGCCTTGGGGGGAAAGCAAGGTTGGGAAGCCGCATGTGACGACGACGTCGGGTCTAAAATAGTAGTATGTGAATACAATAGTGGGATGGTGGACAAGGGCAATACATGAGTCATAGGTCTATTTGGAGATGTCAGGAAAGAGGGATATAAAGGACGAGACTACAAAAATTCTCATCTCGAGAAATGTGTATCCTATGACCAACATGATCCGAACACTAATAGCCCTTGTGTTTACCAATGTAACCTAAGAAGACACATTCAGCAGACCTAGTTTTCAGTTTGGTGCATTCATATGGTTGGGCGGGGGAGCATTGAGTAGTCACAAGAATGACCAAAAAGATGCTTCAGATGAGTGTCACCCTGCACTGCGAGGAAGGGTGAATCTTATGAGGTAGGTGGAAGTAGAAACAACGAAGAGCATAGCAAATGCAACCAAATGAACGGAGCGCTGAGTAGTCACAAGAACAACCAAAAATATGCTCGAGATGAATGTCACCCTGTAGTGCGAGGTAGGGTGAATGTTATGAGGTAGGTGGAAGTAGAAACAACCTCAACCAAAATGTAAAGTGGAAGGCAACGATCTTCAACGCACAACTCGCCTCATGCTTACGCTCAGCGACACCATTCTGAGCATCAGGATCCGTACAAGAGAATTGAGCAAGTGTTCCCTTTCAGCAAGGAATCTGTGCGAAAAATGATTGATAAACTCATAAGCAAAATCTACATGGAAGACACGTATAGGCGTGGAAACTGCGTGTGAAGCATGGCGGCAAACTTCTTACTGTTAGATAAGACCTCACTACAAGAAAAGCATAAAATATATCCATGTGTGTCGAGAGAAATCATCTATAAAGATAATATAGTAGCGATGGCCTCCTTTTGAGGCAGAGGGAGCTGTACCCCAAAACATGAAAATGAACAAGATAAAAAGGACGCTATGGATAAAGTAACTGAACCTGTTTACCAAGCAGACAAACCTGACAGTCTAAAGACACTACCAGAAACCATGTCTAACTAAGTATGAGAGACAAGAGACACGCAAGTGACCGAGACGAGGATTCTACAAAGAGCCGGTAGACGAAATAACCGAGGCAGAAAGACTAGCGGTGGTGGCAGGAGTGGGACGGTCCTAGAGGACCTGAGAGTTACAACGTCGAGGGCCAACACCAAGTAGAGCATTCGTGTGATCCTAATCAGAAGAAGAGTTTGTAAAGAATGACCCTACAACCAGAGTGCACAATCTAACCACTTGAAATGAGTTGTATTGGTCGAGAAACATGAGCAAAAGAAGGAACATGAAAAGATGAAGTGCTAAGAGTGCCTTGACTATCGATTGGGAGGGAAGTTCCATCAGCAGTAAGAACATGACTGTGAGAATCTAGAGGTCGAATGGCTGACAAACTGGAAGAATCAGAAGTTATATGAAAATATGTCCAGTACCAAGGATCCATGGAGATGTTGGTTCTGTTAAAAGTGGTCACTCGATAATAGAAAAATTAGAAGAAAATTTGTTGATGGAGAACCAAAAGAATCAGCTAGCAGATATTGAAGTCGCCTAATCTCCAATGTAGTCAGGGTCTCAACTGAAGAGGTTGACGAAGAAGTACCGGGCGATGAAACTAGAAGTAGCAAGTACGTGTTCTATTAAAGACCAAAAACATAAAAGTATTTCTCGTTCTTTGTTTGATTTCATTTGGTTTTTGATCGCTTTCTTTGGGTTCTTTTTCGGTTTTTCTTCTTCATATTATTTGTTTTCTTTTGCTTGTTGTTTGCTTTAAAAAACCCAAAAAGATTTCTTTGTCCTTTTGTTTTTTGATGTTCTTTGAGAAAACAACAAAAATGTTTCTTCATTATTTTTGCAGGTTTATTTGATTGCCTCTTTGTTGAAACTTCAGAAATCTTTTATCTTTGCTTCTCTTTGCGTTCTTGTTTCCCTTCATTGAGAAAAAACAAAACTTCCAAAACTATATCTTTTGTGTTTCTCTGAGTTCTTTTTTGCCTTTTATGTTTCAGAAAATCCAAAAATATTTTTATTTTGTTTTCTTTTGGTGGTTCTTTTTGTATTTTCTTTGTTGCTTTCTTTTTGTCGTTTCTTTCGTCTTTGTGTTTAAATTCCAAAACCCAAAAAATTCAAAAAAAATCTCGTTTGCGTCTTACTGAGTCTTAAGTGTTTGAAGTTTTCCATTTTTTGCTTCCTATTGTTTCTTTTGTTTGTTTGTTGTTTGCTTTTAAAGGAAACCAAAAATATTTCTTTCTTTGTTCTTTTAAAGATTTTTGAGAAAACAACAAAAATATTTTGTTGTTTTTTTATTATTCTTTGGAAGTTTATTTGATTGTGTCTTTGTTAAAACTTTGGAAGTCTTTTGTCTTTGCTTCTCTTTGTGTTCTTGTTTGTCTTTGAGTAACACAAAAATTTCAAAAAAAAAATCTGTTGTGTTTCTCCGAGTTCTTCTTTACCTTCTATGTTTCAAAAAATCCAAAAACATTTCTCTTCGTTGTTCTTTTGTTTTATTTTGGTGGTTATTTTTGGCTTTTCTTTGCTGTTATCTTTTGTCGTTCTTTCGTCTTTGTGTTTGAGTTGCAACACCTCAAAATTTTAAGAATAAATCTCGTTTGTGTTTTATCGACTCTTGAAGTGTTTGAAGTGTTCCTTTTGTTTTTTTGGCTTTCATTATTTCTTTTGTTTGTTTGTTTGTTTGCTTTTAATTCAAAACCCAAAAATATTTCTTTGTCCTTTTGTTGTTTTGGTCTTTTGAAGTTCTTTGATAAAAAACAACAAAACATTTCTTCGTTCTTTTTTGCTTTTTTTGTGGATGTTTATTTGATTGCCTCTTTGTTGAAACTTTGGAAAAATTTGATCTTTGCGTTCTCGTTTGCCTTCTTTGAGTAAGAACTAAAATTCCAAAAATATTACTGTGGCGTTTCTTTGAGTTCTTTGCCTATCATGTTTCAGAAAATCCGAAAATATTTATTTTTTGTTCTTCTGTTTTCCTTTGTTTTCTTTTGGTTGTTCATTGTTTTTTTCTGTTTGTCATTTCTTTTGCCTTTTTGTGTTTAAGTCGCGAAACCCAAAAATTGCAAATAGATTTCTCGTTTGCGCCTTATCGAGTCTTAAGTGTTTGAAGTGAACAAATTTCTGATTGGCTCTTATGTGCTTTATTATTGAACTAATGAAAAGACCAAAAATATTTCTCTTGCCTTCTCTTCTTTTGTACAAGTTGTCTAGTAGTAAAACCTGCAAAACTGTGTATGGAGAACCAAAAGAAGCAGCTAGCAGACACTGCAGTTGTGTAATCCCCAGTATAGTGAGGGGTTCAACCGAATAGGTTGACAAAGAAGCACCAGGCTATGAAACTAAAAGTAGGTGTCGAAGTCGTGTATTCTCTACCTTGTCGACCCAGTTTGGCGTCCTTCCCCTATTTGCTGGTTATGTGCCACAAACTTGATGTCGCATCCCATGTTCCCTTGTTGGTGGCCCTTGGCCCCGACGACAGGTAGCGTCGTGCACACATCTTCTAGGTTAGACATTGCGGTGCCGACCGCCCCTGCTCCTGCTCCGCCGATAGGTGGTGCTAAGCGTTTGTCTATGGCAGTGCCCACCAGGGGAACACGGTTTGTGGGATCGAGATAACGACATTGCAACCCGTATCTAGGCAAAGGGTGCCCAATCGAACTGGCAGGGAGTGGAGAGTGCATGAGGGGTGTGGTGGAAGGGGTGAAAACACCATCGGGAGTGGATCGTTGTTGCCATTTAGCTATTGACTTGGAGTTGAGCGGTGAGGGGATGGCGATAGGGAAAGCGAGGAAGGACAGAAGGGGGCACCGGGAGGAGAAAGGCATCATCCACCCTAGCTTGTGTGTCAGACATTGTGGTGCCGACTGGCCCTACTCCTGCTCCGCCGATAGGTGGTGCTCGAGCGTTCGGCTATGGCGATGCCCACCAAGGGAAGATGGGGCTTGAGACAGCAATGAGCAACCCGTAGGCAGGCAAAGGATGCCCAATAGGACTGGCAGGAGCGCAGAGTGCACAAGGGGTGTGGTGGAAGGGGTGAAAACGTCGTCGGGAGCGGACCGTTGCCGCCATTTAGCATTTGGACCTGGAGTTGAGCGGTGTAGGGATGGCGACAGGGGAAGCAAGGAAGGATAGAAGGGGGCACTAGGAGGAGAAAGGCATCATCCACCCTACGCGTGTGGTTAGCCATGACGGCGGATCCGGTGTCGGGACGTGGATCTATTTCTTGGGATGGCATGACATCCTTGTTGGGTGAGGTGCCACAACTATTGGGCTCTGTAAGTGAGTTTGGAAAGATAAAGGCTATGTTTTGCTCTAGTCGAAGCTTTCATGAAGAAACCGACCGAGTGTGAATCGAAAGGCACATACTGAAGAGTAATAATCTGATCCTGCACTCTAGAGTTCACGAAGGAGGCATCAATATCATTATGCTTGGTGAGCTCATGCTTCCCATGGTTGGGCGCAATCTTGATAGCACATATATTGTATGGTATGACAAGAGAGGAGTAGTGTAGTGATAGAAACACCAAAATCCTCAAGCTCTTGGTGGATGGGCAACAACGAGTTTGGAGAGAGAGAGAGAGAGAAGCCGTGTTGTGCTCTGTCTGTGTCGTTGTGAAGAAATCAGCCAACTGTAAATCCGAAGGCACATACTAGAAAGCAATTATCTGATCCTTCTTACTGGATAACACGAAAGAACCATCAACACCAATATGCTTGGTGAGCTCATGCTTCACAATGTTGCGCGTAGTAATGATAGCACTTGTACTGTCAACAAGGGAGGGGTAGGTCTAGTGACAAAAACACCAAAATCCTCAAGCAACCATCGTAACCAAGTCACCTTTATTGTCAACAGAGCCATAGCTTGCAACTAGCCTATGCACTCGAACAGGAAAGTGTAGTATGTTTCTTTGTCTTCTTTCTCACCAACAAAAACACCATAAGCAGAAATGGAGCGTCGAACTTTAGTGTGGAAAGAAGAGAGATGGTGAGAGATCGTGCCATGAGGATATCGTTGAACATCGGGGGAGGGGTGACTTGAGTAGATCAAAGTGGGAGTTGAGGCACACTGACTTAGAATGTGGACGGGATATGTAATGAATGGATGAGTGACATCTAAATAGACAAGCCTCCCAATAAGATGACATTAGTGTGTCAGATCAAACAAAGGCTCACCGTCAGAAGCAGAAACATGGACATCGATTTCCATGGGAGTGTCAACAGTGCATGAGAAAGAAGATCAAGTATGTACTTCTCTTGGGAACTAAAGAAGTCATCAGAGTTTGCAGAAACCTCAATTTCGAGGAAGTAGCAAAGAGGACCAAGATCAGACATAAGAAAGTATTCACAAAGACGAGCCTTAAAAAATGCAATGCACTTGCAGTAGTTGGCAGTGATGATCATGTCATCGAACTATAGATGCAGAGCTCAACCACAAGCTAAAGATGGATATAATCTGCAAGATAATGAACACTTGGCAAAAATTAGTTAATGTCATCACTGAGACAAAACACTCAAACCGGACACGAGGGGCTAAAGGTATAGAGAAAGAAACGAAGACGACAAATCATGCCATTAGTAAAAAAAGGTGGTGGATACATCACCTTCTCATGCAACTCACCATTAAGAAACGCATTCTTGACATCAAGCTAAGAGACAGACCAATGGCGAACAGATACCACAGTGAGAAGTGTGTGAAGAGTTGTTAGGTGGGCCATATGAGCAAATGTGTCTCATCATAGTCATGGCCATGTTCCTTCTCAAAGCCACGAGTCACAAGACGACCTTTGTAATGCTAAGAGAACCAACAAAATCTAAACTTTATAGACCCACTTACAAGATACAAGTGATAGGATGAGCATGGGGAGGAAGGGAAATGAGATCCCACGTGCCGGTGCGCTCCAGAGCAGCAATCTCCTATGCCATTGCATGCTATCGTTTGGGACTAACACAAAATCATAGTAAGTTGTCTCGAGAATAATTGCGCAAGAATACTCATAGCAGTCAAAAGGCGGAAGCAGGTGAGCGAGGAAGCCATAAGTAGGTTGAGTTGGAGGCGGTGCATTGCCAACAAAAGGAACCAACAATAGTCGAGGAAGATGGCTTGTAAAAAGATGGCACATCTGAAGAATCCACAACACACGGACGACCAGTGTAATAAAGAAGAGGATGAGCGGGAATAACCAGGGAAGCCTTGGGGGAAAGCGAGGTTGGGAAGCCGCATGTGACGACGACTTGGGGTCTACAATAATGGGATGGGTGGAGGAGGGCAATACATGAGTCATGGGTCTATTTGGAAAAGTTAGGAAAGAATATCCTTGATGGGGGAGGCTGAAGGTGAGGATGGACGTGGATAGAAAGGACGAGACTCGTCAAAAGTCACATCCAAGAAATGCGCATCTGACGACCGACACGATCCCAGCACTTAATAGCCCTTGTGCTTATCACTGTAACCTTAGAAGACAAATTCAATAGACCTAGCGGTCAATTTGGTGCGTTCACGGAGAGGGGTGGGGGCAAGAAGAGTGAACCAAATGCAACCAAATGAAGGAAGCGCTGAGTAGTCACAAGAACGACCAAAAAGATGCTCGAGATGAATGTCACCCTGCGGTGCGAGGAAGGGTGAATGTTATGAGGTAAGTGGAAGTATAAACAACCTCAACCCAAAAGTGAGGTAGAATAGAGGCGACGATCTTCAACACACAAGTCACCTCAAAAAGGTGACGATGCTTACGCTCAGCAACACCGTTCTAAGCATCGGGACCATGACAAGAGAACTGAGCAAGTGTGCCCTGCTTAACAAGGAATCCGCGTAGCATATCTAACTAGTAAAACAGCTGGTGTACCCAGCCATGCAAGCATTTTGCGTCCATCCAGTGATTTTCGGTCGCTAGATAATTTTACTGTAATTTTACCTCCTTTTGTAGGCGCAAGCTCGGGCTAAGGCTGGATGACAGGTGGGGCACTATGCATGTGGGGTCGTGGAAACGATGTCAGGTTTCTCTTGTTTAAAGTACGCGGACAAGGCGAAGGACAGGGGTGGTGACGAAGGATTTCATGGGCAGGCGAAAGCCCTAGCCCCACCCAGGACATGGTGAAAAAATCCCCTCCCGCTGCCACCTCTCCTCTTCTCTCCCTCCACCGTCCGGGTTCCCGATCTAGAGCGGGCGGTTCTGGCGTGCACCAAGCGGCTCCGGCATGCGATAGAAGAGAATGGGAGTTCGAGGCCATGGCCAGACGAGGGAGATGGGTGGTGGGGTGGATGTGGTGGTGATGTTGGAGCTCGAGGCGGGGGTCTATATGGTCCCAGCTGCATCCTCCTCGTGCCTCCTCATGGCCTGGCCACGACTGCATCCACCTGCTGCTCCTCGTCCCCAGTGCTCTTCTCTTCCTCACTGCTGCTCCTCCTCCAATCTCTCCCCTTCAGGCATGATGAAGACGGCGCACATGGGCTAGGCAGGTGTAATAGCAAACTAGCAACTGGATTTTTTGACATACCATGAATTTCTTTCTGCCTCTATTTGATTCTCGGTGGTGCTGATCCGAAGGTCCGTACGGGCCCTGCTCTCGACATATGTCTCCTTAATTTCTGTGTGCAATTGTGCAATCCATGCTGTACACTTTAAAATGAGATAATAAAATTTAGCTCTTGTTGCCCTTCCGTCATGATCCCCGAATATTTTACCTTTCTGCTTTTTATATTTTGGTTGAGCATGTTTTTTCAGGACAGATTGGTGAAAGTTATATCTTTTTTATGGTGGCCATGGCTACTCCCAGTGCCTGCTAAAGAGGAGGGCCAGCAATAGGCATTAGAATACGTGCAAGCAAATTTATCTGCATGTAACTTATGAGGATGCATCTGATACTTTTCAGCCATGCAAATGCACGGGTGTAGCCGCATCTTGATGAGAGGATCGATGATTGTGATGATTTATTAGGGTAGACAATGGAACTAAGATTTGGTAAAAAAAAATGATGATATGTAGGTGATTTATGATGTACTATTTTAAATAACGATACTAAACTTTTATTCCATAGATGACATTTGGTTGTTCTGCATTTTTTCCTGTGCAAAGATAGATATTATAAGAGATAAACATCATGTACAGGTTAACTTTCTGTGTGCCTATTAGCACGCCTTGCTGCCAAGTGGAAATAGTCTATATGATGCTCATAAATAGAGCTTCCCGGTGGGAAGGATGAGGCACACTCATTGATGCTTTGGTTTTATATCCATTTGTAATACGGTTTCTCTCTTCCAAGCATATAAACTTTGGCAAATTAGAGTGTGCAATCAAGTCTCCTAAGTGAACAGTTTTACTATATTATCAAGTTTGAGAGCATATAAGATAAGAGTGTGTCATGCTACGTGAAAATCTGTTTGGAGATCTAATTTCGTATTTCTCTGTTTTGTCGGGTAGAAAACCAGTTCCCTGAGTTGTTAGTCTGAGTATTCAAATTGATCCGCAGTGTTCAGGGCTTCTGGATGCAAGAGTTTCCTACAACCTCAAAATCTTAGTACTCTCTACCTAGAGTTCATAATTATGCCTGACTTTTTCTGAAGAATTGCTGAAGTATGCCTATTATTTGGGTTGTTCATGCATTTACAGTGTTGGAGGTGTTAGTGCAAGATTGTAGAGTTGGAAAGTATAGAAAAACGTCAGTTGGTGCAGGGACTTGGTGAAGCCTTCTGATTAGTGATTCTGACGCATATTACTTGATGATTTCGTCTTTGTTGCATATTTCAGTTTGACTAGCATTCAGTGGCTTCATCCTCTTTGGTGCAGCTTGGAGTTAGTAGTGTGCACATCTGAATCTTCTAACTTCCTTGAAGCATATTACTTGGTTTATGGCATCTGCTAACATGCATGCTCTGCTAACATGCATGCGATTTTGATGGAATCTGATCTCATTTTTTGCTCCCAGTGAATATACAGAAGGCTAGAAGTAAATGATGGAAGATGCTTTGGTCTCAAACGAGTGCCCTACTTTCGTACGCAAAGTTTGTGCAGTAGATAATCAAATTTTGATCTTCAGCTTGCAAATTTATCACCTTATAGGAGAAGTAAAGGCTGCATGTACATGATAAAGAAAGATCACGCCTAATTTGCTGGCTCTCTTTCACTTGTGTTGGTTTATATAAATTAAGAATCCAACGTGTTGGCTGCTGTTTTCTTTGATAATTATCAGATATTATGAAGTACCTTTAGGTTTCTTTTCTCAAAAAAAGACAACTAGCTCTTCAAAGGCATCTGCATGCAAGCCAACTAGCTCTTGAAAGCTATAAAGGACCATTTTATAGTATACCTACATCTTGCATCTCGGATGGTTGGTGAAACACTCAAGCTTGTACATCTTGAGATGTTAAACTGTGCACCTACGCTCGTCTATAAAATAGCATCGCGGTGCCGTGGAGGGAGGCATGGAGGATGAGAGTGAAACAAAGGCGGCATAAGGACAATCCGTTCGAAATAGGAGGCATCAGGAACTAGTGTTGGAGAAGAAAAATTAAGATGCGTGTGCATCCAGACGATCATCAGAGAAGATTCTTATGCATTGGTGTATTGGTATAGCAAGAGGACGGATGTTATTATCCTTCGGTAACTTGTGAGGACCATCCAGCACCGCTGCACAGGTCATCAATCACAAGCTACAGAGACAACTGTAGTGGCAGTAGCAAATCGACAAGAAACTGTCAACTCCACTGCTCCCAGTTAGGAACACTAGGAACAGAGAGATACCTTTCTGTTTCTTGATGTGTCCAGTTGTTTGTTTGGATGGAAATTGTTATTCCTGAGTTCTGTTCTTGCAACTGTTACTTTTTGATCCAGTCCATCTGAATGCAACTGTACCATGTCCGAGACAAAGTCGTTGAGAGCCACTGTGCCGTATTGGTTCACAGATGAAAGAAATTGACGTTGTTGATTATTTAATTCGAGTAGTAGAGGAAAGACATTTGTAAATAGTGAAACAATATATTGATTATACTGCCAGTGTTACCATATCTTGTTTTTTGCGGTATCTTCATATCTGTTTGCTCAAACAGTCTTCACTCTTTTTACAGGCTAGCGGCAGGTGAGTGGTTTACAGCTCGATTATCATCCTGTGGTCTTTTCCATATATTACACTGAACCAAGGACCATTTATGGTCAGAAGAGCAGCTGCACCAAAGCTTGGTAAGTTTGCTGCTACTGATCAACAGAGCCATTTGAAGACAGAAATCATGTCGAACTTTGAGGATTTAACCCAAGATGGTACTTATTCACACATCTCTGCTGTAATGTTTAATGAAATACTAGTTATCATATGATTCATACAAATAGTTATCAGTTCGAAAGGTGGAATAGAACACATATTTTGCTTACTGATTGATATTTAGTTTCTGATTCTGCCATCGAACAGTTATTTTTTCCCTGAGTTATTGTGTTTGTAATCACGCGGTTTGTTTATTAATCTGCTGCAGAGATTATGTTGACCCATGAAATCACCAGAGCATTTTTATTTCTCCAAAGTTTCAGGCTGTGTAAGCACATAGAAAGTTCAGTCTTGTTAATCGAGACTTGTCCAGCTCTCATGGAGTTTAACTGAATGATAGTATGCACGTGATTTAGTTTTCTCCGTGTAATGCCATAAATAGTCACTGATGTGCAGCCATCACCACAATCATAGGAAATTTGGTAACCACAAAATGAAGTGCTACAAATTAGAAACAGAGCATATAGAGTATATGAAGCAAAAGGATTGCAAGTTCTTGAGCCAGTTCTGGGCTTAAAGACAACAAATTCGGAAGATTACATCACAGCAAACCAAAAGTCAACAATACACGGGTCGAACAAACATCCAAACTTGAGAATGGACAGACAACAAAACATTCAGATGTTAACTAACGAAATAGACCTAAACATTGCAGAGGATCATCAGTCAATACGTGACTTAATCCTTCATTAAATGACCGGTAGCGAGATCTTTCCATCCCTGTAGGCAGTGGCACTGGAGAGGCCCACTCGGCTCCGCTGCCGTGCAACGGAGTCGAGGCCACCGACGAGGCTTTCAGAGCAGTGGAAGGTCTGCCAAACGAGTAGATCGGCTCCTCTTGCTTGAATCCGGTGATGGGCAAGCTCCCAAGGAAGTTCATCCCGCTCGTGCAAGAACCATAAGAAATCTCGCCATACTGCAAGTTCAACGAGAAGCTGTAGTAGAGAATAGAGGAAGTCTCATCGTGCTGCTCAGACACCACCCAATCAGCACCGGGGCGCAAGAGGGTTGTGCATTTGTGCTGGCGTGATACCTACAAAGAACCAGAGGAAATCTGTTTGGTTTTGGGCCATTCTAGTGGTTTGTGTTCGATCTGGTGCTTGTCCGTGGTTCCAATAGGAAACATGTTAGCTTCCTGTGAGACTCTTGCGGGTTTCCCTAATCTATGATTCGTGACTTGAGCACAGTTGTGTGGGTTATATCTGAATTGTGGAGTAGCAATTGCCTTGAATTACATGCTATGGTTGGCATCCTCACCATTGGGTCATTTCCTCAAGTTACCTGGTTGTTCACAAGTAGTTACTCGCTCTGTTCTTCGACCCCACGCCGAGAAGACCGATTCACCCCATCATGCACCTCTTCCACAAAGTTGGTTCCCATGACATTATATGTTTATATGTGGACGGGAGGCAAGGAGAACAAGCTCCTCCAGATACATAGGAGATACTTTTCACAGCGGATACACATTCTTTTTTTCTTTTGTTGGGAAAACTTACAAGGTATCATGCACTAAAGTTTTTGTCTCTTTAGTGGTTGAACCGTGCTTCTATTACTATTACTCTTGTCAATATATAATGGTGGTTGTGACGAAGGATGGAGCATGAAGGGTGCGAGCGACAAACCATGTAAGCTAGGATGAGAAGTGGTACCAGGGTGCCCCATTGGAAACAGGATTAGGGTGCATTGGGAATTAAAGTTGAAGTTGAAGTCATCCTCACGGCGTGTATCATTAGACTCATAAGTCGAGATATATTTCAGGTTTATCCTCGAACACAGAGGGCCAAGGATGATCAATTCGAAATGGGATTAGGATGCATGGAAGTACATGCCTTCTAGTTTATACTAGAAGGACCCATGGCTCGGCACATCCTATGGCGGGAATTGTGCAAATGTTATATGTCTCTGCATTGTCTATATAAAAAGTGAAGCACCGAAGATGCGTCGACTCAACAAGCCTGTAGAAAGTGATATGCCACATGTCACATTTTTACACCTGTGAAGGTGAAAAAACTCGTCTAGTGAAAAAATTGGCTTGACAACACCCAAAGGCTCTACCTGATCGGCCATTTTGTTTCAACGGCCTCATTTGTCTCCCATAACACCGACAGCACCAACTTTGACCCTTAACAGTCCGCAATAGTTCGGATCGCGCGGTTCGGACGTGTTTTGCCATACAACGTTGGGTCTGTGTCGATTCGCCGACCGGTCCGGATGTGCTTTTTCCTACAAGTTGGAAGCAAACTGAGGGGCTTTACCGCCACACGTAGAACTACGACACCCCCAGCCAACTCAAATTCCCCTCCCGGTCTCATTCTCTTTCACTCCACCCCTGCTCCCATTGCTTTGCATCCACGCCCTCCTCCTCCGATGCCGTCGTTGTACCTCTTCGGCCGCCACCCAGGCATTGACGGACGTCCGCAACCACCACCCACGTGCTCGCTCGCCTTTGACTACAACATCGTCCACAGATGATCCGTCTGCAGCCATGTATCCTTCACCCCCCTCTCGATGACGTCCATGGTGGACACACACCCGGCAGGTGTTCGGTCAAATGTCATTGAGTTTATTTTCGAACTTTTGTCATTTTTAGAGTAAGAAGGATGGCAGGTTACTCGACCGTGGAGGATGAGTTGTTGTGCGATGTGTAGTTGGCTGTCTATGGAATTCGTATGCAGGAGCAAAAGGGACTCTTTTGGCAGCGCTTGCGTGGTTTATTTCATGCGCAAATTGCACCCTAGACGTGCACATCATCCATGAAGGCATTGTGAAGTCGTTAGTGTATCGATGGTACACCATCTAGAACTCTGTCAAAAAGTTTTGTGGCATAGTTGATCGCCTGGAAGCAATGTGGCCATTGCGCTTGGCGGCTATGAAGATCGCAAGTTTTGCTTCTTCTTACTCTACATGTTGATTAATTCATTCACTCATTGTTGCTCTACACGTTGTGTAGTCTGCATGCATGACCGTGGTATACTACAGGTCAGAGGGCAGATCCTTCACATACATGCATTGTTGGATGAAACTCAAGGAGAAATATGTGAGCGACAACATGTACGGGAACTAGAGCTAGTATTGTTGAATTTCATCTATCCATGAAAAAATTGATGAACATCTAGTTGAATTTGAACTATTGTTGTACTAGACATATTTAATTACATGCTATTTTTCGTCGTGTTTAATGAAATTCATCTGGTTAGTTGAAACCCGATTTGAAATGTATGTGACTAGTTTTGAATGACCAACTTCCGCAGTCCGCGGATGATCCCTCCTGGTTCACGGACGAACGTGATGTCCGGTTTGCATGTCAGCGTTCACTAAAGGAAATTCGGAAACTCCCATTGAAGTTTTGAGTGATGGAGCAGCTGAAATAAAAGTGCGGCGTGCATCCTTGTCCTGCCATCTAGGTTCCACACATATATATTCAAAGCCAGCTAGCTCTTCAAGGCACGCAAGCCAGTTTAGGGTTTAGGGTTGGGTCTTTGCTGAGAGGTTGAACCATGCACCGACACTCGTCTACAAAACACTACCATTGGTGGGGGAGGCAAAGGGCATGGAGCGTGAGAGTAACAAACCAAGCCAGCATAAGGATAATCCATTCGAAATAAGAGGCATCGGGAACTAGAGTTGTTGAATCCGACTGGAGACCTGTACGTGTAAATCCAGATGGCCATGAACCTAGATGTTAATGGGTCTTCGCCTACTCCGTCGCCGCGCCCTAGGGTTCCGCTGCATCGAGTGCCGCGCCTGCGTACAGCCGGACCTGGCCGGGCTCGCCGCATCCCTCCTCTCGGCGCGATGGCTGGTACTGGAGGCGTGCCTCCGCCCGGGATGCGGCCGCCTCCGCCCAGCGGGGCTAGTCGGGCTACTGGGGTGCCGCCGCCGGGCCAAGGCAATGGTCGGGGCGCGCTGCCGCAGGGCCAAGGCAATGGCCGGGGCGCGCTGCCGGCGCCGGCGTCGGGTGCTGGTCGTGGTGGCGTGCCGCTCCCCAAGGCCGCTGCGGGACGCGGGTCGGGTGGCCCGGCTCCGGAACACTTTGCTGGCGGGGTGCCCGTGGGGAGGCCGTCGGGCAGGCGGGGCGGACCGGGCTCCGATCCTCGGCTGGTGGTTCCAGGCGGTGCTGCGGTGGCAGCTGCGGGCCGGGGAGCTGCGCCACCAAGGCCACCCGTGCCTTTGGGTCCGGTGCCTAGACCGGCTCCTCCACCCCACGTCGTTGCTCGCCCATCTCTGCCGTCGCAGTCCAACGGTATTGTGGCTGCGCCCCGGGGTCAATGGAGGGATGACGGCTACGATGCCTATGGGGCTGGCCAGCACCGTGGTTCTTCGTCCACGGGTGGCGGTCGTGGTTCTGCATGGCAAAGCGATGGTTCGGTTGAGAGGCCGTTCTTGGGTCCTTCCGGCGGCTTCGTTGAAAGGCCTTCTGATACGGGTCATCGGCAGCGAGGAGGTTACCGTGGCCATCGTGGTGGTCGGGGCGGTCGAGGGGGCCGGTACCGTCCACGCCCTCCGCCCCCACCTGTTGTTGTCAAGCAGATGCCAGATAACGGGGCTGCCGAGGAGCCTGTGCTGACCGGTCACGCTTTGGAGGTGGTGACAGCTCTTGCTACTGTTCAGGTTCCTGAGAATGAGGTTTTGGCCGATGTGTCTGCGGAGATGACAGATAGGGCTGAGTCTGATAGGGCGTCCAAGTAGGTGCGCAGGAAGGAAAAGATGCTTTGTTATTGTTGTGGAGACAAGGGCCACTTCATTGCGGAGTGTGTGGCTCTGTTATGTGATACCTGTGGTAAGCTGGCACACGACTCTGGGGACTGTCCGATACTGCGAGATCGTGCACCGTCGCTCATGATGTATGGAGTTTACTGTGCTGAGCTAACGTTTTTCGAGTCTCCGAATGAGCGAGAGGTTGCTGATGAGACCCCGAGCATGACTACGGGGATTGTCAAGGTCACCTGAGGGGAGCTCTCTGAGACACAGATCGTGTAGAGGCTTCGGGAGCTGGCCCTGGGGATTTCCAATGGGACCTTGTCAGTCTTGCTGATAAGATGTTCAGAGTTGAGTTTCCTTCCATGGAGGATCTGCAGAGGTTGTTGAGTTTTGGGATGTGTAAGGTGCCGGGAACTGACTGCATCCTTGAGTTTCATGAGTGGAAGCACGTGGAGCCTCAGGGTAAGCCGCTTACTTAGGCATGGTTGCGATTTTCCGGGGCCCCCTCCAAGCCGTTACAGGATGCTCGGGTTGTGGCCAGCATGGGCATTTTGGTAGGGAAGCCTGAGCGTGTGGATATGGCGTTCACCAGAGCTCACGGGATTGCTCGGGTTCTGGTTAGTATTCTGAACATTGAGTATGTGCCGGAAGTGGTTAAGTGGGTTTATCGAGGCAGGATTTATAATCTGGTTATTGAGTTTGAGGATGAGAGCCTTCTGGCTGCGGCAGCTCACGAGTCCGACGTAGATATGCACGAGGGGGACGGCAGCGCGGGAGCAGAGGAGCCGCCGGTCGAGGACTCTGGACGACAGCTGTCCAAGGGTCCGGGGTCCGAGACCGCGATGACCGGGGATGGAGCAGCCCCACCCTTCTCGGTCCCTATGATGATTCTGAGATTTGGGTCTTTCGAACCCTCTTCTGCACCCCCGAGGTTGTGGAGTGATCGGGTCGAGTCCGAGGAGGCTTTTGAGCTCGCGTTGCCTGCTTTGGGGTTTGAGGATACTATGTGCACTATTCCTGGGGATCTTGGGGCTTCGTCGACCTCGGTCTGGGGAGAGGAGGAGGTGAGTCGGCAGGTGGCCACTCCCTCTCGTGCTCAGCACGCTCTAACCCCTCAGGACATGACACCAGTGGTCGTGGCTGGTTTGTCGGGAGGAGTCCCGGGGCAGGAGGCCTCGGGTTGCTCTTCTCCTGCTGAGGTAGGGGATTCAGGGCAGGAGGCACCCGTGTCCTTCTCTTCGTTGGGAGGGGGTCTGGGGAAGGTGGCATCGGATACCTCCTCTCCCGTTGCGTCTACCTCTCTGCTGGTGGCGGCTCTGCCTTCGGGAGATGGCTCGGGGCAGGTGGCCTCGGAGCCCTCTTCTCCTGCGGCGCCTGTGGTGCTGGCCTCTCCGATGCTGGGTGGGGAGTTAGGGCAGGCGGCCCATGCACTCCCTTCACCCCGCTCGCTGCCGGCTCCATCCTGCGGGGTGTGCCAGGCGTCTGAGGTCATGGTGACCGCCTTTCCACTTCCTGGCGAGGCTGCGGGGGAGCCCGTGCAGGTGGCCCGGCTAGCGGTTGGGGTGAGGCAGCAGGCCCTACCCCGACCAGGATATCTCGGGAGGAGGTCATTGCATTTGGAGGGATTCAGGATCCAATGTCCGAGGGGCAACGGGTGAGTGGCCATCTCCAGACTCAGCCGGACGTGGACGGCATTTAGCAGCAGTGCGCCATGAGGGCAGCCAAGCTCCGTGACGTTGAGGTCACTACTGGTATGTCGGTCAATACTTCTAATTCCATTCTGCATTTTTCAAATGATGAGATTGTTGAAAATGCAAATCAATTAGGAGTTTCACTAGGTAGTAATGTCACTGAAATCTCTAATTCTGTTAATGATCTTCTGGATCTAGAGGCTGAGCGGGCCTTAGAGATGATTCGTAATATTGCGATGGTTAAACCCATGAGTGATTCTGAAGTTGATGCGCTGGGGGTCAGGGTGCTCGACAATTTTTGTGTGGATCTTATGCCGCCCATTCCTGAGGCGGAAGTAGAGGATGATTCTACTGAGATGGTTATGCCTAGCCCTTCTGAGACTGGTTGTGAGAACCGGTTGCAGAGTCAAACTGTCTCTAAACGCAAGTGGAAACAGAAGGTGTACCTGGTGTCCGCAGTGCGTCGGAGTGCTAGGATTCATACGGCTAAAAAATTCCATGATGAACTATGAAAGGAATCTTTTGGAATAGCAGAGGTCTAAAGGACTTGGCTAAAAGAAGATTTCTTGCTGAGGCGTCTGTCGAGCATCGTTTAGATTTTATTGCTCTATCGGAGACTGGTAGAGATAATTTTGCGCCACAATTTCTAAATACTTTGTCGGAAGGTATTGATTTTGATTGGCATTGCCTGCCACCGAGAGGGAGATCGGGTGGAATCTTACTCGGCGTTAGATGCGAAGCGCTAGAGGTTCGAAGTGTGGTTATGGGTGACTTTGCAGTCAAGTTTCAGGTGCGTTCGAAGGAAGATGGGTTTAATTGGGCTCTGGTTGCGGTATATGGTGCCGCGCAGCCCGAACTCAAGTCTGAGTTCTTGGCCGATCTTGTTCGGATTTGCGGCTCCGAGCAGCTTCCTATCCTGGTGGGGGGTGATTTCAATATAATTAGAAGGCGTGAGGATAAGAACAATGATAACTTTGACAGCAGATGGTCGTTCATGTTCAATACTATCATTGAAAGTCTGGACCTGAGAGAAATTGACATCTCGGGTAGAAAATTCACCTGGGCTAAAGCGCTGCCAAATCCGACGTATGAGAAGTTGGATCGAGTGTTGGCTAGTGTCGATTGGGAACAGAAGTTCCCGTTAGTAACAGTCCAGGCTTTATCCCGTGGAATTTCTGACCACACGCCGTTATTTGTGGACTCCGGTGAGGCCACCCACCTGGGAAACAAAAACGCGTTTTCCTTTGAGCTGGCTTGGTTTGAACGAGAAGGCTTCCTTGATCTCGTGGCCAGAGAGTGGGCTAAGGATTCAGGAGGGAAGACTGTGCTTCAGCACTGGCAGAATAAGATTAGGAATTTGAGGAGTTTCCTGCGTGGGTGGGCTAAGCATCTTAGCGGGATTTATAAGGTCGAAAAGGAAAGGCTCCTTTCCCTTATTCGGTCCCTAGATGTAAAAGCAGAAACCACGGTGCTGCCGGCCGCGGGGCTTCATGCCAAGCTTGATGCGGAGATGAGGCTGAAAGAACTTCTTAGAGAAGAGGAGTTGAAGTGGGCGTTGCGGGCCAAGGTCTGGCGAGTAGTCCAGGGGGTGCGAACACTCAATTCTTTCACATGATCGCTAATGGTAAACATAGAAAGAAGAGGATCTTTCAGCTTGATCAAGATGAAGGAACAATTTTAGGACAGGAAAACCTAAAATTGTACATTACAGAGTATTACAAGCAGTCGTTTGGCCATCCAGAAGAGAACTGTGTGTCTCTGGATGAGTCCAGGATTGAGGATGTTCCTCAACTCACAGCGGTGGAGAATGATATTCTTGCGGCTCCTTTCTCTGAGAAAGAGGTGTTTGAGGCCATTTCGCAAATGAAAAATAACAAGGCGTCGGGCCCCGATGGATTTCCAGCGGAGTTTTATAAAAAGTGCTGGCATATCATTAAAGGGGATCTGTTGCCTTTGTTCAATGATCTCTTCTCTGGGCATCTTCAGCTTTTTCAGCTCAATTTTGGAACGATAACCCTTCTTCCTAAGAAAACAGAGGCTGTGAGAATTGAGCAATTCAGGCCCATCTGTCTTCTTAATGTTAGTTTTAAAATTTTCACCAAGGACGGGACTAATAGGCTCACACAGATCACGCATGCTGTGGTGCATCCTACCCAAACTGCTTTCATGCCGGATAGGAACATCCTTGAAGGGGTTGTGGTCCTTCATGAAACGCTCCATGAAATCCACACGAAAAAGCTGGATGGGGTTGTTTTCAAAGTGGATTTCAAGAAAGCGTACGACAAAGTCAAATGGCCCTTCCTTCAACAGGCCTTACGCATGAAGGGTTTTGATGAAGCTTGGCGACGCCGGGTAGAATCCTTTACGCAAAAAGTGAGTATTGGAATTAAAGTGAATGATGATATAGGTCATTATTTCCAGACACACAAAGGCCTGAGGCAAGGTGATCCAATGTCCCCTATTTTGTTCAACATTGTGGTTGACATGTTGGCAATTCTCATAGGAAGGGCAAAGGAGGCCGGTCAGGTGGGTGGCTTGGTGCCTAACCTAGTTGATGGGGGTGTGTCCATTCTACAGTACGCTGATAATACAATCATATTTATGGAGCATGACTTAGCAAAAGCGAGAAATATGAAGCTGGTGTTATGCTTATTTGAACAATTGACCGGATTAAAGATTAACTTTCATAAAAGTGAGTTGTTCTACTTTGGTAGAGCCAAGGAGGAACAAGAGGCTTATAGGCAATTGTTTGGATGTGAATTGGGGGCTTTACCTTTTACTTACCTAGGTATACCCATTCATCGAAGATCGGTTCGAGAAGAAACTTAGTTGCTGGAAGGGCAAACTTATGTCTTATGGAGGCACGTTGATTCTTATTAATTCGGTGCTCACGAGTATGCCGATGTTCCTACTATCTTTCTTTGAAGTTCCAGTTGGGGTTAGGAAAAGGTTGGACTTCTACCGATCAAGATTTTTTTTGGCAAAGTGATGAACTAAAGAGAAAGTATCGACTCGCCAAGTGGGATATTATTTGTAGACCAAAGGACCAAGGGGGTCTTGGTATTGAGAACCTTGAGGTCAAGAACAAATGCATGCTCAGTAAGTGGTTGTATAAGCTATCAGTTGAGACTGACGCTACTTGGGCGCAGATTCTCCGTAACAAGTATCTGCATTCCAAGACTTTGTCACAGGTGACAGTGAGACCAACTGATTCACCGTTTTGGAAGGGGCTTATGAGAGTTAAGGCAACCTTCTTTAATAGAACAAAGTTTATCGTCGGTGATGGCAACGATACCCGTTTCTAGGAGGATACTTGGCTTGGTGATACACCATTGGTGCTCCAGTACCCGGCCCTGTATCGTATTGTTCAGTGACGTGATGCGCTAGTTGCAACGATTATGCAATCCATTCCCCTTAATATCCAGTTTCGGAGGGTGCTTGTTGGTGATAGATGGGAAGCATGGCTTCATCTGGTGAGTAGACTGATGGAGGTTCAGCTAGCTCATCTGCCCGATCAGTTGTGTTGGAAACTTACTAGGTCTGGACAATTTACGGTTAAGTCGATGTACATCGATGTTATTAACCCCAGTGTCATTCCTAGTTCCAAACATGTTTGGAAAGTAAAAGTTCCTTTGAAAATTAAAGTGTTTATGTGGTTTGTACATAAACAAGTCATTTTAACAAAGGACAACTTGGTTAAGCGCAATTGGACAGGATCTACTAGGTGTAGTTTCTGTGATCGGGACGAGACCATTAAGCATCTCTTCTTTGAGTGCCCGTTGGCGAGAATTTTGTGGCGCACCGTGCAAATTTCCTTTAACATTACTCCTCCGAGTTCGGTCGGTTCGTTATTTGGAACGTGGCTTGATGGGATAGAATCTGATATAGCTAGACACATTCGTGTAGGAGTTTGTGCGTTGTTATGGGCAATTTGGAATTGCAGAAATGAATTGGCTTTTAACAGAACAACAACTATTCATTTTTTGCAGGTTTTATTCCGTGCTACGGCGCTGATCCGTATGTGGTCCTTACTCACTCCGATGGAGGCCAGGGAGCGTTTGGTTACTGGATCTGTCCGGTGAAAGATGGTAGCGCGGGATATCTTCAACCGGTTTGGATGGCGGTCATGTAATAGGATAGACGATTAGTTTTCCTATCTTTATTATGCCAGCCGGTTGTGGCTTTATGGCCTTTTTATTTTTGGTGTTGAGGCTCTCTGTGAGCTAGCCTTTATTTTGTTTCACGACTTTAAGAGCTTGTTGAACCTATTTTATTTATAAATGTGGCCATATGCATTGTTCTGATGCAGAGGCCGGGGAGTCTTCCTTTTCAAAAAAAAAGATGTTAATGCCTTGCTGCTTTAGTACAACACACAAGAGGATGCGTGTAATTATCCTTCGTTAACTCAGGATTACTATCCAGCACCGCTGCACAAGTAATCAGTCATGACCAGCAAAAATCCCCGTAGTTGCGGTACCAAATTGACAAGTCCACTCGGCTCCGCTGCTCTGAGTTGACGCATCCGGCCAGGCTGTAGGTAGTGAGTACAGAAAATACAGAGAAGCCTTTCGGTTTCTTTCTTGCAACGGTTATCTTTTGACGCAATCTTTGTTAACGGGCTACCATTTCTTTCATGCAACTGTAATATGTATTGGTAGCGAAGGAAATTTATGTCCGACAAAAAGTCGTTGTGGCGGCTTCTTCCTTAATCTGCTGCGGACATTACTTTGACCCCAGGAAATCATTAGAGCATGTTTGTTTCTCCAGAGTTTCAGGCTGTATAAGCACAAAGAAAGTTCAGTTTCGTTGATCTCCTGTCCAGCTCCCCAGGGAGTTTAACTGAATAGAGTATACAGGTGCTTCATTTTTCTCCGTGTAATGCAATAATTTGTCATTGATGTGCAGCCATCACCCACAATCTCAGCAAATTTAGGAACCAGAAAATGAAGCACTAAGCATTTAAAACATAGAATAGTATATTAAGCAAAAGGATTGCAAGTTCTCTTGAGCGAGTTGTGAGCTAAGACAACAGCTTTGGAACATTACATCACAGCAAACCACAACACACAGCTCCAACAAACATCCCAACCTTAGAATGGACAAACAATAAAACATCCAGATGTTAACTGGCAAAATAGACCTAAACATTCCACATGATCAACGGTCAATACGTGATGTAATCCTTTAGTAACTCGGCTCTGCTATCAGGCAACAGAGTCGACGCCCCCAACGAGGCTTTCTGAGCAGAGGAAGGTCCACCAGACGAGTAGATTGAATTACAGGCTACGGTTGTCATCCTCATCATCGGCCATTTGTCCCCAAGTTACCTGGTTGTTCAAAACTAAGTACCTGCTTTGTCCTTTGATCCCACACCGTGAAGATTTTTTTGAAAGATCCAGCATTGCTGGCTTTTCATTGATTTAGGAGGGAGAAGGCGGGAAACATGATGATCAAGTGATCAGGTGGGTGTCTAGAGTAGAGCCCAAGGAAAAGAAAGGTAAAGCGGTCTTGCTGTGCTAGCCAGCAGAGGGCCAAAGAAAAAAATCCTTAGACTATAATTTCCCGACTGTCCCCGAAGGGGCTCATGAGATGCTTTGCTCCCGCCACTCTCCATTGATCCAGAGCGCGCCGAACAGCAGCAAGGCTGGATGTAGCCGAAGGGCACTTGCCTCTAAAAACTGCCTCATTCCGCTCCTGCCAGATCTCCCAAGTGATCAGCATGATCATCGACTTAATCCCCCTCCGCGCCTCGCTCGGGGTTTTTGCGATGATCTCTCTCACCAAGGCAGTGGTGTTTGTGTTTGGTCGCCAGGTGCCCGGATGGAGCGCGTCGCAGCCGTGCCATGCAGCCGCAGCTTGCCACACCGCTCTAGAGACGGTACATTCCCAGAAGAAATGCTGGGAGGACTCCAGGTGTCTTGCACACAGGCCGCGGAAATAGTTGTTGGGCCATCCTCATCGTTGCAACCTGTCGTTGCACCATAGCCGATCCTGGTGCTGGTGCAGGAGCCAGGAAAACATCTTTGTTTTCGCCGGCGCCCACGTCTTCTAGAAGAGATTGGTGAAGCCCGGCCTTCTTGAGGTGTCGCATTGAGCCAGGTAAGCCGAGGACGTGGTGTACACGCCGGAGTTGGACGTCGTCCATCTGATGTCGTCCGGACCCCTTGCACTAGCGCGAAGCCGGCCGATTCGAGGGCGCACCATAGGCCGACGAAGTCTACCACCAGGTCAGCGCGGTTGTCGTGCTGAAGATCGGCAATCCACCGGTCGCCGGACAAGGCCTCGGCCACCGACCGATTCTTCCTCCTTGCATGCTAATATAGCGCGGGAAAGCGCCTGTATAGCGGCCTCCCAGGCGGCCAGTTTGAGCGCCAGAAAATTGCCCGCTTCCCGTCATGCACCGAGACCTTGGTGCAATCCTCGAAGAGCCGTCAGTCTGTGTCGTCGCAAGGGGGATCCGTGCCCACCCATGGACGCTCCGGGCTTGTCCAGGCGAGCCAGAGCCAGCGTAGGCGGAGCGCTCTGCTGAACTTTTCAAGGTTGTGGAGACCCAGGCTCCCGGAGTCAATCGGTGAGCACACGCGATGCCAGTTCACCTTGCAAGTGCCGCCGGTGATCTCCTTCTCATGTGCCCACAGGAATTTGCGACGGATCTTGTCCACTTCGGCGAAGAACTTCTTTGGGGCTCGCAGAACGGTGATTGCGAAGGTGGGCATGGCCGACAGAACACACTTGACCAGAACGCGTCGGCCGGCCAACGTCAGGAGCTTGCCCTTCCATCCTGCGAGGCGGGTTCTGATTCTATCCAGGACAAATTGAAGCTGCACCATCCTTAAGCGCCCCAAGGTGATTGGCAGCCCAAGATATGTTAGGGGGAAGCCCACCTTCTTGCCACCGAAACTCTGAAGGATCTTTGCTAGGTTCAGATCAGAGCATCGGATCGCTGAAACCGTAGACTTCTCCTGGTTGAGCGTTAGCCCCGTGGCCTCCCCAAAGAGATTTAGAATCTTCATGAGCGCTTCAACCTCCCCGTTGTCAGGGTTGGCGAAGATCACTATGTCGTCGGCATAAAGGCTAACCCGGGTGTTGCTGAGCTTGCCGGGGAGGGGCGCAAGCAGGCCATTTTCCGTGGCAGCCTAGAGGATGCGATGCAGCTGGTCAATCGCTAAAATGAACAGCAAGGGGGACAGGGGGTCTCCATGACGTAGCCCTCTTCGATGCTTGATGCGTTTCCCCGAGACCCCATTGAGCATGCATTCAGACGTTGATGAAGAAAGCAGGACTGCAATCCATTCCCGCCAGCGATTGCTAAACCCTAGCCTTCCCAATAGCTCCAATAAGTACTCCCATGATATGGAATCAAACGCTTTTGCGTAGTCTAACTTGAACAACAGAGCCCTCCTCCCTTTTCTGTGCAGAGAACGGACAGAGTTTTGCACGAACAGAAAGCTGTCATGGATGCACTTGGATCTTTGAAACGCACTCTGGGCCGGAGATATGATTGGTGCAATGACACTGGCCAATCTGATGGACAGAACCTTTGCAATCAGCTTGGCGATCGAGTGAATGAGGCTTATGGGCCTGAAATGCCCCACCTCCATTGCCCCGTCCTTCTTTGGCAACATGGCGATTAGAGCGCCGTTGATCTCCTCGAAATTTGTTGCTGCCATGGAGTGAAAGTGACCGAACATGTCCATAATGTCGGGCTTGATTGTTTGCCATCACGCCTTGAAGAAGCCGCCTGAGAAGCCATCCGGCCCCGGCGCCTTTTCCGTCGGGGAAGCACAGATCGCCGCCCACACTTCTGCCTCTGTGAAAGGAGCATCGAGACCTCGAGAATCCACAGAGGGCAGGTGCAATTCTTCCCAGTTGAATGTGCAGCCGCGCTGGAGACTGGATCCAAGTAGTGAGATGAAGTGATCACGGATGATGTTGGCCTTGTCCTCGTGAGCTGTGGCAGTGCGGCTGGCTATGGTGAGTGAATGGATGAAATTGCGCCTTCTCTGAGAGCAGATCTTTGCATGGAAGAACTGCGTGCTGGCGCCGCCCGCCTTCAGCCAGAGCACGCGTGATGCCTACCTCCTCCTTGCCCGCTCGATCGCCGCCAGCCCCAAGACCCGGAGTTTCAGCTGTAGAATAGCCTCATTGGCAATCTGAAGTTTGAGCTTCGCCCCCCCCCCGCCCCGAACAGCTGCTTACTCCGTATCAACAGATCCTTCGTTGTTCTCTGTAGTTTTACCTTGATTCTGACAATTGGGAAGGTGTGATCAACTGGCCTCTCCCAGGCCCGGTGGATGGTTTCTTGAAAATGCGGAAAGCGCACCCAGAAGCTCTCGAAGCAGAAGCGGGCACGTCTCGGCGGGGCAGCGGCACTAGCTAGCAGCAACGGACGGTGGTCGGAGCAGGAAGTTGAAGCCGCCATCAGCATGATGGAGGGGAAGAGCGATTCCCAATCGTTGTTGCAAAAGATTTTGTCTATGCTACAGAAAGTTGGAAGCTCCCGCTCGTTACTTCACATGAACTTTCTATTTTTGCACTTTATCTCGCGCAGACCCGCGAAGTCGATGGCTCTCCTAAATCTACCCATGATCCTTCTATTTATATTAAGGTTGCTCTTGTCGCTGGCCTAATATATGATGTTGAAGTCGTCCATCAGAAGCCAAGGCTGGCCTAGCGGTGGGGCTGCGGCGGCTATCTCGGCTAGAAACACATCCTTTAGGTTGTCGTCGGTTGGGCCATAAACGTTTGTGAGCCAGAACGTGGTCGAGGAGACAATGTCACGGACGGAGACGGTGATGGAGAACTGCCCTAGCGCGTGGGAGTCAACCAGCAGCACCTCCTTGTCCCAAAAAATGGCGAGGCCCCCTCTGGTGCCCATCGCTGGCAGCACCGTGCAGCCATCTACCCTACTACCACCTACATCGCGGGCTAACTGGGGCGTCCAGGCTTCAAGCTTGGTTTCTTGCAAGCAGAGGATGGCTAGCCTATGCCCTTCTGCTATCTCTCTGATCACCTCTCTCTTCGCCGGCGAGTTCAAACCCCGCACATTCCAGCTCATCATGGCACAGTTGTTTTCATACATGGGGACACCTGAAACTTCTCCGTCGACTACAGATACTACTGCAGGAAGAACATGCGAAAGTACAACACACCACCAAGCCATCCAGGGGGCGTCGTCGGCCACCAACAGGCCCAAAACCCCGGCGACGACAGGACCTAACCCACTCTACCAGGAAGACTAACATAGACACCAATCCTAACTCAGACCAGCTTAAAGCTGGCCACCGACGGAGGCTACTACAGGAATGAACTAGAAACATCACATATCAGCCGCATCAGCAGCACCGTCAGGGCCGGCCATGCTAGCAGCGATCTTGAGCGCCTCCGGGTCCATGTCGGTGAGCTTGGCAATGCCCAGGATGTCGCGTTCGGAGAGGGGCTCGTTGAACTTCTTCGCCAGCGTCACGGCCGCCTTTTTCGTGAACTTGTCCTTGGGGCCAAGGCCGCCCAGCTCCTGGATCAGCCGCATGGTGCCCTGCTTGGACACAGGCACCACATTGTTTGTGGCTGCTTGGCGGGCGCTCTGTCTCGCTGGAGTTGAGGAGGAACGCGTCTTTGGTGGGGCCGAAGACCGCTTGGGGGCCGCGACGGGGGTGGGGAGGATGGCCTGCGGTGGCTTCTTGAACAGCTTCATGATCATGCCCTCTTGTCCCTTCTCGCGCTCGGCCAACTGCAGGTGATCGACTTGTTGGGACACCGCTCCCACCTGGGGCTCGACGTTCATCGTTGTTGGGGCGGCACGGCAGCGCATCAGCAAGTCAGGGCCCAGAGCACGGTCATGGGCCACTCCAAGCTCAGGCCCCAGAACGCGGTCGCCAGCAAACTCCAGGGGCTTGGACAGCGCGTCCAGCATGGCACGCTCAAACTCTTGCTGCATCACGTCGGTTCTGGGAGGGAAGGACCGCCCTTCCCCTGTCGGAGAAGAACGTGGCGAGGATGGGGTCGACCTCCGGGGCCGGGCGACACAGGGGAGGTGGGGTGGTGGAGACACGGCGGAGCAGCGGGAGAGGAGGGGAGGCAGTGATCACCGGCGGGGGAGGGCTTGCAGAGCCGGAAGGCTGGCGCTGCGAGGAGCGTCCCCTGGCCCGAAGCTCCCTCCGGCCGCTTGAAGGAGTTCTGCTCCGCCTGCGCCGCGCCTCCATGTGGTGCTTAATTTTAAAAATCTCTTCAAACAAGGTAAATGATGAATGGTGGAATTAATTCCGTAGTTTGCAAAAGTTCTTAATTAGTACTCTCATTTTTCTCAAAATTTTATGTATACCGATGCATTAATTACACCACATGCATGCATGACCACTTAATGACCAAGAACTTCTACTCTCTCCGTCATGGTTTAGAAGGCGCGCTTGACCTAGGTGGTTATCTATTGGTTGTGAGATGGGCTAAAAAATAGAATTCACACTACGCATGCATATAGAAGTAGTATATCGGAGTACTAATTAGCTACTAAAAATAAATGCAATGCGCCCTAAACCTTGTCTATTGTGAAAACGTACGGAAATTTAACTGTGCCTTCTAAACTGTGACAGAGGGAGTACATGCATTGATAAGTTTTTTCTTTATCCTTGCATGCAGTGATTTAATACACCTTGAAATCTGAACATGTGATGATAAGTAGTAGAACTAAGACTTACGGAAAAACAAACTTTTTGAAATGAGCCCTATAAAGTTGAAAGGAAGGAGTACCTCATGTTTATCTTTTTTGCTTGGGTGTCTTTGGACATGAATTCTTAAAGCTCATGCTTCCGTACACCTCTTATCCGTACCCTTCAATGTTGCTTTGAGATATGTGCTACACAACTAACTTACTACATGAATTTTTCTCTTTTTTGTTTCTTCAAAACAAAACAACATATGAACTTCAAACTTTGCAGGACAACAAAACATTCTCACTACAATGTGGGAAAAAAGTTTCAGATTTTTTTTGTCCGACATAAATATACAAAATGAGAATCTTTTTTGAGTAAAAAATAACATTTTTGTTATATATGATTCACGAAAAAAATCTGAAAGTTTTTTCCCCACATTCTAGTTAAAATGTTTGTTTGTCTTGAAAGTTTGAAGTTCATACATTGTTTTATTTGGAAGAAACAAAAAAGACAAAAAATGATTGCACTAATCACGATGCAGAAATGGATGGCAAGATAAGGGGGTGTACCAATGCCTATGCTTCCTCAAATGTTAACCATGTCTTTCTTCTCTTTTTGTGAGTGCTTGTATTCTAAACGGGCATCTCTCGCATCAATCGATGGCTGTATTATTGGCTTAAAAGCTTTATATCGATTTGAAATTGATCCAAAGCCTTCTTTCTACAATTAAATTAATTGATAGATACAAATCCGCATTGAATCATGAATTTTTTATGCATGTTTCTGTGAAGGTGTAAAGCCTAGATGATCCTTCTACACCTTTTTTTACAAATGGTGAAATTTATTGACTCAAAATGGAGCATTAAGAGGATACAAACGCAATGAGCATACAACCAGCCTCTATGTCTCCTATAAGTTATGTTAGAAATTTATGCGGATGTCGAGCAGTAATCGGTCAAGGAGTGGGTGTCCACTCGAAGCATATCCAGTTAACTCATCTCTCACTACGGGAACGAGCCCGTGGCTCGATTGTTTGTTGTGACACCTAACATATTTTCCATGTTTCAGTTTGCAGGTATCTCACTCTTCTACCGATCACGGGGAGGACGAGGCACCTGACGTTCACATAGTCAAATGGCTTTAAAAGTTTCTCAAGAGATGTTTCATGTGTATATGTGTATAGGTTGTAGATCTAGTTAGGCACATGGCTGAGATGTGAGTTGTTGTGTGCGTGCAAGTGTAGTGTGCATCCGATCAGATTCTATAGCTTATATCTGTAGTTGAGGCTCAAAAAACGCATCTCTCACATGATTCACGTGTGTGCAAACTCATGCAAACTTCCAGGTTTTCGACTCTTCCTCTCCATCCAGACCCACACACGTCCATTTGTGTTTGAAATGAAGGTCATGGTGAGACTGAAACTCATGTGCCGTCCAAGGGGCAACTAAAATTGTATACCTACATCAAGTGTGGCACACATTCTCACTGTGGCATCCATGTTTCACACCTTTAAGAAACCATGTGAAATATGTGTATGTGAGATACTTTTCATATACTAGTAGATGATGTTGGAGTAATCTAAACATACGTTGTGTTAGTTAATAGTGTATTGTTGCAATCAGGCTTGCCGGTGATTAGTGTACTAGTTGCAGTCTAGTACGATTAGGAGTCTAGCCATTGTGTACGTGTAGGTAGCAGTTTGAGTCCAGTTAACTTTGCTAGTATGTGTCTGTGTAGATTAGGAATTTTGAGTTCACGTCGGTTGCGTGGAGTCAGGTCTTGCATCTATATATAGATGAGCAGGTGCGTGAGACTTTGTAACCGTCAGAGAAACACCAGAAAAATGAAAAGCAATAAAGAGAGGGAAAAGAGGGCACAACAAGAGTCCTTTGCTATCAGGTTTGTGTGCGCGTGTGTTCGTGCAACTTTGATGTGATCGATCCTTTGGGCGAATTTCTAACAATTGGTGTCAGAGTAAGGTTCGAGATTTGAAGTTGCTTTTGCCCCGGGGTGGCGACCTACTAGCGCCTCGGGGCGGAAAATTTAGTCGCTGGGTTGTCAAGCGACAAGGAGGAACGGGCAATAGAGTCATTGTTGTAGCGACGAAGAGGAGTGGGCGATACAGTCGCTGGTGTAGCGACGAGGAGGAGCGGACCATATAGTTGTTGAATGGTACAGCGACTTGTAGAGTCAGGCGGTTGTCGTTCGGCGAAGCGGCGATGAGATGGTGGTGAGGTTCTGTCGCAAGCAAGGCGACAGGTGGTTGTCGTTTGACGGAACTACCTGGAGGAGGGCAACAGGGCTGTCGTCGGCAAGGCATTGGTGATCATTGATGGTTATGGAGGTGCCGAAGTTGCAACATCGAGGAAATCATCGAGATCATCGTTGGAGGGTGCAAGGTGGAGATGGAGAAGTTGTAAGCCGTCATCAAGGTGTGCACATGAGTTCTTGTAAGGTGCGTCCAAGAGCTCAGGTGTGTGAGTCATCTGCTGCAGTTGAGATGCGTCACTGGCAGATGAGAATTGAGACTGAGAGCGGATGAAAAAAGAAAATTGTGCCTTGCGTTTCCATTCGTGATCAAGGAGTTCCGGCGAGTTCATATACGGTGAAGTTGAGTTGCACGTATATGACGAGTTGTGTTGCCGCTGAACAAGAGGTGGCGTTTGGTAAGTTGTGTCACCAACGACAAAGAGATGATGTGAAGATGTGGCGGGTGAAGAGATGTGTCTCCCCGTGCACATGCTACCGACGAGAAGATGAAGATCAATGTAAAGAGGACGCGTACCAGTTAAGTTAAGTTCTTACATGAGGCTATGTGTTTGGTCTGCATGTAGCACGCTAAGATATGACAGCGTGACTAGTAGTCAGGATAACATGTTAGAGTTGTGTCGAATATTGTGTACAAGGTAGGTTACAGTTGGACTTGTAGTTGTATTGTGTTTATATAGGATATGGAGTCGTGTCTTAGTAGGACACTTATATCCTAGACCTTTCATATATACCGGGGGTAACACACGATGTAACCTATGCCAACATAATAGCACAGGGCACAGGCGCGCAAGGGGAAGCCGGCGCCCGGGTGGCCGGTGTGCGGTATTATGACGGTGTCACAGGGAAGAGCGCCCGTAGTCAGGCCCCGGGGATGTAGCCATATCGGCGAACCTCGTGAACAAATCTTGGTGTCGTACTCATGTGATTGCTTGGTTCTCGGATGATCGACGGTGGCTTCAGATATATTCTAACATGTGGTATCATGAGCAAGTTTTGATTTGAAGAGGCGAGTTGTTGATTCAGAGGAGGAAGAACATCGACAGGAATCTGCATGAACTCGATCTAAAGCAGAGTTGGTCGTGTTGTAATCTTCATGGAAATAATCGGAAGCAGCGGCTGGTTGATCGATCGCAGCGACAGCGGTGCGTACAGCGGTGACGGGATCCGTATCAGATCGTGGCAGCAGAAGCGTACAGGGGCTGGCCGAGCCAGGACGCGACCGAGTCGGGCGGTGACGTTGGTTGCGTGGCCGTGCACGCTGCAGGGACCGAGAGCAGCTATACCGTGGATTTGTTTGGAAATAAAAAGGGGACCAAATCCCTGAAGGAGAGGCGTTCTCCTCGTGGCCGAGACGCGGACATGCAACATCATGGCAGACTTCAAAAGAAAAGCATCATCGTTGGAAGGCAAGGACTTCCGACAAGCAAAGCTAGCATTGAGTGTCCAACAAGCGACTTCACGTGAAGACCAAAGCTGTCATTTGGATTTGCTACTAGTATATGCTTTGTGTACTTGGGGATCACAGGAAGAGTGCTCGGATATTTTCTCACGGATTAGCCGTACAAAGAATCATGGCGCTAACGGATACCAGGTTTGAGGTGGGGAAGTTCAATGGAACTGAAAACTGAAAGGATCGAGAAGAGTTGTCTAGAGAGAGGGTGATTAGACACTAAGTGCCAAAAGTTGCAGTTTTTAATTTTTTTAAGTTAAAGTGGAGTTTTGGCACAAGTTTAACAAACACAATACATATCAAGCAAGCATGCAAAGAGTATATGAGCAACGGAAAGTAAAGCATGGAATTTGCAAGAATGTAAAGAATGGGATTGAAGTGTGCAAACGCAATTTGGAGACACGGAGATTTTTGAGACGTGGTTCCGATAGATGGTGCTATCGTACATCCACGTTGATGGAGACTTCAACCCACGAAGGGTAATGACTGCGCGAGTCCACGGAGGGCTCCACCCACGAAGGGTCCACGGAGAAGCAACCTTGTTTATCCCACCATGGTCGTCGCCCACGAAGGACTTGCCTAACGAGTGGTAGATCTTCACGAAGTAGGCGATCTCCTTGCCCTTACAAACTCCTTGGTTCAACTCCACAATCTTGTCGGAGGCTCCGAAGTGACACCTAACCAATCTAGGAGACACCACTCTCCAAGAAGTAACAAATGGTGTGTTGATGATGAACTCCTTGCTCTTGGGCTTCAAATGATAGTCTCCCCAATACTCAACTCTCTCTCACAGGATATGAATTTGGTGGAAAGAAGATTTGAGCGGAAAGCAACTTGGGAAAGGCTAGAGATCAAGATTCATATGGTAAGAATGGAATATCTTGGCCTCAACACAAGTGTAGGTGGTTCTCTCTCAGAAAAGGTAAGTTGGAAGTGTAGGTTCGTTCTGATGGCTCTCTTCACGAATGAAGAGGAGGTGGAGGGGTATATATAGCCTCCACACAAAATCTAACCGTTACACACAACTTGCTAATCTCGGTGGGACCGAATTGATAAACTCGGTCGGACCGATTCAGCAAATCTAGTGACTGTTAGGATTTTTGGTGGGACCGACATGCAACTCGGTAGGACCGATATGATTAGGGTTAGGGCATAACGTAATCTCGGTGAGACCGATTACACAAACTCGGTGAGACCGATTTTGTAATAAGCTAACCAGAGAGTTGGTCAGGTAAACTCGGTTGGACCGATTCGCTCATTTCGGTGAGACCGAAATGTTCCGAAAATGAAACAGAGAGTTTACATTGCAATCTCGGTAGGACCCATTACGCAAACTCGGTGAGACCGATTTTGGTAATAGATTCATATAGAAAGATTGCAATCTCATCTCGATGAGACCGAGATCCCTATCGGTGAAACCAATTTGCCTAGGGTTTGTAGCAGTGGTTATTGTTGGAAATATGCCCCAGAGACAATAACAAATTAGTTATTATTATATTTCCTTGTTCATGATAATCGTTTATTATCCATGCTAGAATTGTATTGATAGGAAACTAAGATACATGTGTGGATACATAGACAACACCATGTCCCTAGTAAGCCTCGAGTTGACTAGCTCGTTGATCAATAGATGGTTACAGTTTCCTGACCATGGACATTGGATCTCATTGATAACGGGATCATATCATTAGGAGAATGATGTGATGGACAAGACCCAGTCCTAAGCCTAGCACAAAGATCGTGTAGTTCGTATACTAAAGCTTTTCTAAATGTCAAGTATCATTTCCTTAGACCATGAGATTGTGCAACTCCCGGATACCGTAGGAATACTTTGGGTGTGCTAAACGTCACAACGTAACTGGGTGGCTATAAAGGTACACTACAGGTATCTCTGAAAGTGTCTGTTGGGTTGGCACGAATCGAGACTGGGATTTGTCACTCCGTGTAAACGGAGAGGTATCTCTGGGCCCACTCGGTAGGACATCATCATAATGTGCACAATGTGATCAAGGAGTTGATCACGGGATGACGTGTTACAAAATGAGTAAAAGAGACTTGCCGGTAACGAGATTGAACAAGGTATCGGGATACCGACGATCGAATCTCGGGTAAGTACAAATACCGCTAGACAAAGGGAATTGAATACGGGATTGATCGAATCCTCGACATCGTGGTTCATCCGATGAGATCATCGTGGAACATGTGGGAACCAACATGGGTATCCAGATCCCGCTGTTGGTTATTGACCGGAGAACGTCTCGGTCATGTCTGCATGGTTCCCGAACCCGTAGGGTCTACACACTTAAGGTTCGATGACGCTAGGGTTATAAAGGAAGTTTGTATGTGGTTACCGAATGTTGTTCGGAGTCCCGGATGAGATCCCGGACGTCACAAAGAGTTCCGGAATGGTCCGGAGGTAAAGATTTATATATGGGACGTCCTGTTTTGGTCACCGGAAAAGTTTCGGGTTTTATCGGTAACGTACCGGGACCACCGGGAGGGTCCCGGGGGTCCACCAAGTGGGGCCACCAGCCCCGGAGGCTTGCATGGGCCAAGAGTGGGAAGGGACCAGCCCCTGAGTGGGCTGGTGCGCCTCCCACAAGGCCCAAGGCGCAGCTAGGAGGAGAAGGGGGAAACCCTAGGCGCAGATGGGCCTAAGGCCCACCCTAGGGCGCGCCCCCTCTCCCCCTCTTGGCCGCCCCCCTCCATCCCATCTAGGGCTGCCGCCCCCCTAGGGGTGGGAACCCTAGAGGGGGCGCACCCTCCTCCCCTTCTCCTATAAATAGTGGGGGTTTTGGGCTGCCCAAGACAGACGATTTGATCTCTCCCTGGCGCAGCCCTACCTCTCTCCTCCTCGTCTCTTGCGGTGCTTGGCGAAGCCCTGCTGGAGTACCGCGCTCCTCCACCACCACCACGCCGTTGTGCTGCTGCAGGATGGAGTCTTCCCCAACCTCTCCCTCTCTCCTTGCTGGATCAAGGCATGGGAGACGTCACCGGGCTGTACGTGTGTTGAACGCGGAGGTGCCATCCGTTCGGCACTAGGATCTCCGGTGATTTGGATCACGACGAGTACGACTCCTTCAACCCGTTCTCTTGAACGCTTCCGCATAGCGATCTACAAGGGTATGTAGATGCACTCTCCTTCCCCTCGTTGCTGGTTTCTTCATAGATAGATCTTGGTGACACGTAGGAAAATTTTGAATTTCTGCTACGTTCCCCAACAGTGGCATCATGAGCTAGGTCTATGCGTAGTTTCTATGCACGAGTAGAACACAAAGTAGTTGTGGGCGTTGATTTTGTTCAAAATGCTTACCGTTACTAGTCCAATCTTGATTCGGCGGCATTGTGGGATGAAGCGGCCCGGACCGACCTTACACGTACTCTTATGTGAGACTTGTTCCACCGACTGACATGCACTAGTTGCATAAGGTGGCTAGCGGGTGTCTGCCTCTCCCACTTTAGTCGGATCGGATTCGATGAAAAGGGTCCTTATGAAGGGTAAATAGCAATTGGCATATTACGTTGTGGTTTTTGCGTAGGTAAGAAACGTTCTTGCTAGAAACCCATGGCAGCCACGTAAAACATGCAAACAACAATTAGAGGACGTCTAACTTGTTTTTTCAGGGTATGCTATGTGATGTGATATGGCCAAGAAGAATGTGATGAATGATATGTGATGTATGAGATTGATCATGTTCTTGTAATAGGAATCACGACTTGCATGTCGATGAGTATGACAACCGGCAGGAGCCATAGGAGTTGTCTTTATTAATTGTATGACCTGCGTTTCATTGAACAACGCCATGTAATTACTTTACTTTATTGCTAACCGGTAGCCATAGTAGTAGAAGTAATAGTTGGCAAGCAACTTCATGGAGACACGATGATGGAGATCATGTTGTCATGCCAGTGACAAGATGATCATGGAGCCCCAAGATGGAGATCAAAGGAGCTATATGATATTGGCCATATCATGTCACTATTATTTGATTGCATGTGATGTTTATCATGTTTATGCATCTTATTTGCTTAGAACAACGGTAGTAAGTCAGATGATCCCTCATTAAAATTTCAAGAAAGTGTTCCCCCTAACTGTGCACCATTGCGACAGTTCGTTGTTTCGAAGCACCACGTGATGATCGGGTGTGATAGATTCTAACGTTCACATACAATGGGTGTAAGACAGATTTACACACGCGAAACACTTAGGTTGACTTGACGAGCCTAGCATGTACAGACATGGCCTCGGAACACAAGAGACCGAAAGGTCGAGCATGAGTTGTATGGTAGATACGATCAACATGAAGATGTTCACCGATGATGACTAGTCTGTCTCACGTGATGATCGGACACGGCCTAGTTGACTCGGATCATGTAATCACTTAGATGACTAGAGGGATGTCTATCTGAGTGGGAGTTCATAAGATGAACTTAATTATCCTGAACATAGTCAAAAGATCTTCGCAAATTATGTCGTAGCTCGCGCTTCAGTTCTACTGTTTAGATATGTTCCTAGAGAAAATTTAGTTGAAAGATGATAGTAGCAATTATGTGGACTAGGTCCGTAAACTGAGGATTGTCCTCATTGCTTCATAGAAGGCTTATGTCCTTAATGCACCGCTCAGTGTGCTGAACCTCGAACGTCGTCTGTGGATGTTGCGAACATCTGACATACACATTTTGATAACTACGTGATAGTTCAGTTAAACGGTTTAGAGTTGAGGCACCGAAGACGTTTTGAAACGTCGCAAAACATATGAGATGTTTCGAGGGCTGAAATTGGGATTTCAGGCTCGTGCCCACGTCAAGAGGTATGAGACCTCCGACAATTTTCTTAGCCTACAAACTAAGGAGAAAAGCTCAATTGTTGAGCTTGTGCTCAGATTGTCTGAGTACAACAATCATTTGAATCGAGTGGGAGTTGATCTTCCAGATGAGATATTGATGTTTCTCCGAAGTCATTACCACCAAGCTGCTAGAGCTTCGTGATGAACTATAATGTATCGGGGACATATATGATGATCCTTGAGATATTCGCGATGTTTGACACCACAAAAGTAGAAATCAAGAAGGAGCATCAATTGCTGATGGTTGGTGAAACCACTAGTTTCAAGAAGGGCAAGGGCAAAAAGGGATGCTTCATGAAACGGCAAATCAGCTGCTGCTCTAGTGAAGAAACCCAAGGTTGAACGCTGCTGCTCTAGTGAAGAAACCCAAGGTTGAACCCAAACCCGAGACTAAGTGCTTCTGTAATAAGGGGAACAACCACTGGAGCAGAATTACCCTAGATACTTGGTAGATGAGAAGGCTCTCGATAGAAGTATATTGGATATGCATTATGTTAATGTGTACTTTACTTGTACTCCTAGTAGCACCAGGGTATTAGATACCGGTTCGGTTGCTAAGTGTTAGTAACTCGAAATAAAAGCTACGGAATAAACGGAGACTAGCTAAAGGTGAGATGACGATATGTGTTGGAAGTATTTCCAAGGTTGATCAAATATCGTATGCTCCCTCTACCATCGAGATTGGTATTAAAACCTAAATAATTGTTATTTGGTGTTTGCATTGAGCATAGACATGATTGGATTATGTCTATCGCAACACGGTTATTCATTTAAGAAGAATAATGGTTACTCTGTTTATTTGAATAATACCATCCCGATCATAGTGATACACATTTTCATGCCAAAGGTATAAGATAGTAATGATAGTACCACACAAATGTGGCACTACAATTTGAGTCATATTGGTATAAAACACATGAAGAAGCTCCATGTTGATGGATCTTTGGACTCACTCATTTTTGAAAAGTTTGAGACATGCGAACCATGTCTATTGGTGTATATGCATGAAGAAACTCCATGCAAATGGACCGTTTGGACTCACTTGATTTTGAATCACTTGAGACATGCAAATCATACCACATGGGCAAGATGACTGAAAGCCTCGTTTTCAGTAAAATGGAACTAGAAAGCAACTTGTTGGAAGTAATACATTTTGATGTGTGCAGTCCAATGAGTGCTGAGGCATGTAGTGGATATCGTTATGTTCTTACTTCACAGATGATTTGAGTAGATGTTGAGTATATTTACTTGATGAATCACGAGTCTGAATTATTGAAAGGTTCAAGTAATTCAGGGTGAAGTTGAAAGATCGTCGTGACAAGAGGATAGAAGATCTATGATATGATCATAGAGATGAATATCTGAATTACGAGTTTGGCACAGAATTAAGACATTGTGGAAATTGTTTCACAACTAATACAGCCTGGAACACCATAGTGTGATGGTGTGTCCGAACATCATAACTGCACCCTATTGGATATGATGCATACCATGATGTCTCTTATCGAATTACCACGATAGTTTATGGGTTAGGCATTAGAGACAACCGCATTCACTTTAAATAGGGCACCACGTAATTCCGATGAGATGACACCGTATGAACTATGGTTTAGAGAAACATAAGCTGTCATTTCTTAAAAGTTTGGGGCTGCGACGCTTATGTGAAAAAATTTTCAGGTTGATAAGCTCGAACCCAAAGCGGATAAATGCATCTTCATAGGACACCCAAAACAGTTGGGTATACCTCCTGTCTCAGATCCGAAAGCAATAAGGGATTGTTTCTAGAATTGGGTCCTTTCTCGAGGAAAAGTTTCTCTCGAAAGAATTGAGTGGGAGGATGGTGGAGACTTGATGAGGTTATTAACCGTCACTTCAACTAGTGTATAGCAGGGCACAAAGAGTTGTTCCTGTGGCACCTACACCAATTGAAGTGGAAGCTTATGATATTGATCATGAGACTTCGGATCAAGTCACTCCCAAACCTCGTGGGATGACAAGGATGCGTACTACTTTAGAGTGGTACGTGATCCTGTCTTGGAAGTCATGTTGCTAGACAACAATGAACCTACGAGCTATGGAGAAGCGATGGTGGGCCCGGATTCCGATAAATGGCTTGAGGCCATAAAATCCGAGAGAGGATCCATGTATGAAAACAAAGTGTAGACTTTGGCAGAACGGCTCAATGGTCGTAAGGCTATTGAGTACAGATGGATTTTAAAAGGAAGACAGACAATGATGGTAAGTATCACCATTAAGAAAGCTCGACTTGTCGTTAAGATGTTTTCCGACAAGTTCAAGGAGTTGACTACGATGAGACTTTCTCACTCGTAGAGATGCTAAGAGTCTGTTGGAATTATATTAGAAATTACTACATTATTTATGAAATCTTGCAGATAGGATGTCAAAACATTGTTTCCTCGACGATTTTTTTGAGGAAAGGTTGTATGTGATACAACCGGAAGGTTTTGTCAATCCTGAAAGATGCTAATAAGTATGCAAAGCTCCAGCAATCCTTCTAAGGACTGGAGTAAGCATCTCAGAGTTGGAATGTATGCTTTGATGAGATGATCAAAGATTTTGGGTTTATACAAAGTTTATGAGAAACTTGTATTTCCAAAGAAGTGAGTGGGAGCACTATAGAATTCCCGATGAGTATGTGTTGTTAATATGTTGTTGATCGGAAATGATGTAGAATTTCTAGAAAGCATGCAGAGTTATTTGAAAAGTGTTTTTCAATGGAAAGCCTGGATTAAGCTACTTGAACGTTGAGCATCAAGATCTATAAGGATAGATCAAAACGCTTAATGGTACTTTCAAATGAGCACATACCTTGACATGATCTTGAAGGTGTTCAAGATGGATCAGTCAAAGAAGGAGTTCTTGCCTAAGTTGTAAGGTATGAAGTTAAGACTTAAAGCTCGACCACGGCAGAAGAAAGAGAAAGGACAAATGTCGTCCCCTATGCTTTTGTCATAGGCTCTATACGGTATGCCATGCTGAGTACCGCACCTGATGTGTGCCTTGCCACATGTCTGGCAAGAGGGTACAAAGGTGATCCAGGAGTGGATCACTAGATAGCGGTCAAAAATTGTCCTTGGAGTAATAAGGACATGTTTCTCGATTATGGAGGTGATAAAGAGTTCGGCGTAAAGGGTTACATCAATGCAAGCTTTAACACCTATCCGAATGACTCTGAGTAGCAAACCGGATATGTATAGTGGAGCAACCATTTGGAATAGCTCCAAGTGGAGCGTGGAAGCAGCATTTATAATATGACCTAGAGATTTGCAAAGTACATACGGATCTGATTGTTGCAGACCCGTTGACTAAAACCTCTCTCACAAGCAAAACATGATCAAACCCCAGAACTCATTGAGCCTTAATCACATGATGATGTGACCTAGTTTAGTGACACTAGTAAACTCTTTGGATGTTGGTCACATGGCGATGTGACCTGTGAGTGTTAATCACATGGCGATGTGAACTAGATTATTGACTCTAGTGCAAGTGGGAGACTGTTGGAAATATGCCCTAGAGGCAATAACAAATTAGTTATTATTATATTTCCTTGTTCATGATAATCGTTTATTATCCATGCTAGAATTGTATTGATAGGAAACTCAAATACATGTGTGGATACATAGACAACACCATGTCCCTAGTAAGCCTCTAGTTGACTAGCTCGTTGATCAATAGATGGTTACGGTTTTCTGACCATGGACATTGGATGTCATTGATAACGGGATCACATCATTAGGAGAATGATGTGATGGACAAGACCCAATCCTAAGCCTAGCACAAAGATCGTGTAGTTCGTATGCTAAAGCTTTTCTAAATGTCAAGTATCATTTCCTTAGACCATGAGATTGGGCAACTCCCGGATACCGTAGGAATACTTTGGGTGTGCTAAACGTCACAACGTAACTGGGTGGCTATAAAGGTACACTACAGGTATCTCCGAAAGTGTCTGTTGGGTTGGCATGAATCGAGACTGGGATTTGTCACTCTGTGTAAACGGAGAGGTATCTCTGGGCCCACTCGGTAGGACATCATCATAATGTGCACAATGTGATCAAGGAGTTGATCACGGGATGATGTGTTACGGAACGAGTAAAAGAGACTTGCCGGTAACGAGATTGAACAAGGTATCGGGATACCGACGATCGAATCTCGGGCAAGTACAAATACCGCTAGACAAAGGGAATTGAACACGGGATTGATCGAATCCTCGACATCGTGTTTCATCCGATGAGATCATCGTGGAACATGTGGGAACCAACATGGGTATCCAGATCCTGCTGTTGGTTATTGACCGGAGAACGTCTCGGTCATGTCTGCATGGTTCCCGAACCCGTAGGGTCTACACACTTAAGGTTCGATGACGCTAGGGTTATAAAGGAAGTTTGTATGTGGTTACCGAATGTTGTTCGGAGTCCCGGATGAGATCCCTGACGTCACAAGGAGTTCCGGAATGGTCCGGAGGTAAAGATTTATATATGGGAAGTCCTGTTTTGGTCACCGGAAAAGTTTCGGGTTTTATCGGTAACGTACCGGGACCACCGGGAGGGTCCCGGGGGTCCACCAAGTAGGGCCACCAGCCCCGGAGGCTTGCATGGGCCAAGAGTGGGAAGGGACCAGCCCCTGAGTGGGCTGGTGCGCCTCCCACAAGGCCCAAGGCGCAGCTAGGAGGAGAAGGGGGAAACCCTAGGCGCAGATGGGCCTAAGGCCCACCCTAGGGCGCGCCCCCTCTCCCCCTCTTGGCCGCCCCCCTCCATCCCATCTAGGGCTGCCGCCCCCTAGGGGTGGGAACCCTAGAGGGGGTGCACCCTCCTCCCCTTCTCCTATAAATAGTGGGGGTTTTGGGCTGCCCAAGACAGACGATTTGATCTCTCCCTGGCGCAGCCCTACCTCTCTCCTCCTCCTCTCTTGCGGTGCTTGGCGAAGCCCTACTGGAGTACCACGCTCCTCCACCACCACCACGCCGTTGTGCTGCTGCAGGATGGAGTCTTCCTCAACCTCTCCCTCTCTCCTTGCTGGATCAAGGCATGGGAGAAGTCACCGGGCTGTACGCGTGTTGAACACGGAGGTGCCGTCCGTTCGGCACTAGGATCTTCGGTGATTTGGATCACGACGAGTACGACTCCTTCAACCCGTTCTCTTGAACGCTTCCGCATAGCGATCTACAAGGGTATGTAGATGCACTCTCCTTCCCCTCGTTGCTGGTTTCTCCATAGATAGATCTTGGTGACACGTAGGAAAATTTTGAATTTCTGCTACGTTCCCCAACAGTTATGACATCTGAACTCGGTGGCGCCGGATAGAAAGAATCGGTGGGGCCAAGTTTGACTTTTCGTTTAGGTCATATGTGGATGTGAGAAAATAGTTGAGGGCTTTGGATCATATTACTAAGCACTTTAAGCAAGAGCCTCATTAAGCAACACATCATCCCTCCTTGATAGTATTGGCTTTTTCTGTAGACTCAATGTGATCTTGGATCACTAAAATAGAAAATGTAGAGTCTTGAGCTTGGAGTTTGAGCCAGTCCTTTTGTCCTTAGCATCTTTAAGCGGTTCCACATCCTCTAGTCCATGCCACTTCATTGTTGAACTTATCTGAAACATACTAGGTAAAAGTGTTAGTCCAACAAGAGATATGTTGACATTAATTACCAAAACAACCTAGGGAGCACTTGTGCTTTCAATCTCCCCCTTTTTGGTAATTGATGACAACATACATCAAAGCTTTAGATAAAGATATAGAGAATAGTAAGTAAAGCTTTGGAAAGACATGTAACATGCATAGGCTCCTCCTACATGTATGCAATCATGTGAATATGGAATACAGGAGCATGTGAATGCATAATCATGACAGAGTAAGCAATGTGTTACATGTATCTTGGCTATATGCATCAGAGCAAATGATGTGAATATGAGAAATGTACCTTCATCCTCATGAGTCCTTCTTGCAAACAGTATGTACATCAGCAAGAATTTCTCATACACATGACTGTGATGCATATACTTACCTTGTGGTCTTGAGTTGGCTTAGGATGGGATGAACCTGCGTAAACAAGGTTAGATAACACAGATACACCTACTGGCCAGAGCAAACAAAAGAAACCACAAGAGTACCAAGACTAGGATGACATGTAGAGTGAGTACTAAGTACCACATTGGATATACACATGTCCCCAAAGGTAAAGATGTGCAATAAATTCAAGGATTTCCTTCCCTTAGATGTCTTGCTCCCCGTGAATCTAGCATGGGATACTGGGAGAAGATAGGGAACAGAAACTCAGAGCAAAATCAGAGCTCAAAGGAAATAAACAGAGTTAATGCAAACGAGCAAATATGAACATGTCTTTCCCCTCTTGAAGACATGTGACTTCTCTCATCTTGAACACCAAGCATCTGGGGTTCTTGATGATTACTCTTTATTCCCTTGAGTATTCTCTCCCCCTATATATATGATTAAGCTTTGATGTGATCTCTCTCTCCCCCTTTGACATCAATTTCCAAGAAAGGTTTTTCTGGATTTTTTTCATGATGGGTTTGGTCCTTAAGTCAAAGAACAAAGCAACAAGTTGAATGGGATGCTGGTCGAGGACAAGATTCATTGAGTGGAGCTGGATAAAAAAGAATGCAAAAACAAGGGGCAAGATGTCGTTCATGTAGTGAAATCGGTGACACCGAGTTGTATGGTCTGGTTGTACCGAGAGGGTTCGGTGGGACCGAAAGCATCAGACCGGTGAAGACCGAGTTCATCGCAGAGAAAACACTTGTCACCTCAGCTCACTAGACAAGTAAGATCTCACAAGGATTTGCAAGGAATTAACGGAAAGATTTGCAATGAATTGGATGCAAGGAGTGCAGAACAAAAAATAAAAGAGAAGAAACTAAAAAGGAGTCTAGATGAAGTTTTTTTTGAAGAGGGAAACAAATATGCATGAGACAAATGCAAGAGCATAGAAAAGAACACAAGAGAACTTCATCTAGAATTGGTCGGCGACAAAGTCGCCTATGTTAGAGTATATTGACTTAGGAGTCAAGTGAGATCATTTGATCATAGGTCATACTCATCGTTTAAGCTCAAAATGGGGTTACCATTTTTCGTTTAAGCTTTTTGATGTATTCACATCTTGTCGAGTTGCTTTGACTCATGACTTGGAGTAAAGCTTCTCTAAGATGGAATAACATACCTTGGGTGGTGGCGTTGATCATGATCATGTAGTTGAACTTGTGTGGGTTGCTCAAGGTTGATGTAGCTCATCAAGAGTTGGGAGCACCACTTGGAGTTTGAGTTCATCTACCTACATGGGTTAGTTTTTGCAAGGAAGAGCACTTGTGTATCCAAAATGACAATCATGAAACTCAACATAGAATTTGTCAAAGGATATGTTTGAATGGTTGCGTGCTTCCTTGTCTTCATGCACCATTGTGTAGAGACTTGGTGATATAGAAATTTCTCAAGATGTGAGTGAGTTGCAATCTCATATATTTAGATTCATCCAAGTACCTACATGGGTTAGATAACATGCAAGGTGCAAATATATCCAAGACATAAGATAGTCAACATAAGAGAAATATCAAGGATTAGTCATAGGCTCATGCCTTGCATGTATCAAATGGAGTTCCTACTCCAAGTTTGAAGCATCAATGATGTTCAATTCACCTTTTAACCTGCAAAACACTTTCTCATCAAGTGGTTTCGTGAATATATCAGCTAACTGCTTTTCGGTGTGAACATGCTTAAGATTAATGTCCCCTTTGGCAACATGATCTCGAAAGAAATGATGACGAACTTCAATATGCTTAGTTCGAGGATGTTGCACGGGATTGTGAGCAATCTTAATAGCACTTTCATTGTCACAAAGTAATGGAACATGTTTCATAGATATCCCATAATCTTTAAGAGTTTGGGTCATCCAAAGTAATTGAGCACAATATGATCCAGCAGCAATGTATTCCGCTTCGGTGGTGGATAAGGATACTGAGTTTTGTTTCTTGGAAGACCAAGACACAAGAGATCTACCAAGAAATTGACAAATACCCGAAGTGGACTTTCTATCAACCTTGTCACCGGCATAGTCCGAGTCGGAGTAGCCAACAAGATCAGAGGAGGCCCTCTTGGGATACCAAATGCCAAAATTTGGTGTATGGATTAAGTATCTCACTATCCTTTTCACGGCCTTAAGATGACATTCTTTAGGAGCGGCTTGATATCGTGCACACATGCACACACTTAGCATAATATCGGGGCGTGAAGCACATAGATATAACAATGAACCAATCATAGTATGATTGGTTCATTGTTATATCTACGTGCTTCATGTCCCGATATTATGCTAAGTGTGTGCGCGATAAACCTTTTGATCAACCGGTTCACCATCTTTGGTTAAATCAAGATGTCCACTAGTAGGCATGGGTGTAGTCATACCTCTGCATTCTTGCATATTGAACTTCTTGAATAAGTCCTTGGTGTACTTTGTTTGAGAGACAAAGATACCTTTCTTAGTTTGCTTGATTTGCAAGCCAAGAAAGAATTTGAGTTCACTCATCATCGACATCTCAAACTTCCCCGACATTAGCTTTCCAAACTTTTCACTAAAATGAGGGTTAGTTGATCCAAATATAATATCATCGACATAAATTTGGCACACAAATAGTTCTCCATTAACCCTTTTAGTAAAAAGAGTAGAATCTATTTTTCCAATTTCAAAGCCTTTTTCAATAAGGAACTTGGTCAAGCATTTATACCATGCTCTAGGAGCTTGTTTAAGACCATAAAGAGCTTTTTGAAGTTTGTAAACATGATTAGATTTCTCAGGATTGACAAATCTAGGAGGTTGCTTAACATAAACTTCCTCCTCTATTTCACCATTTAGAAAAGCACTTTTAATGTCCATTTGGTACGAGGTGATATCATGATGATTAGCATAGGCAAGTAAGATGCGCGCGAATGGACTCAAGTCTAGCAATGGGGGCATATGTCTCACCATAGTCCATACCTTCGACTTCAGTGTAGCCTTGGGCGACGAGACGTCCTTTGTTGCGAACTACTTGTCCATCTTCATCTTGCTGTTTGCGAAACACCCATTTGGTACCGATGATGTTGTGGTTGTTGTCGGGCTTCTCAACTAATTTCCAAACTTGATTTCTCTCAAAGTTGAGTAGCTCTTTATGCATGGCATTTATCCAATCCGGATCTTCCAAAGCTTCTTCAACCTTCATAGGTTCAATGCTAGAGATGAATGAATGGTGTTCACAAAAGTTAGCTAAACGAGTTTTTGAGCGAGTGATTCTCCCGGTTTGGATATCATTGTAGATCTGCTCGACGAGGTGGTCTTTAGCAATTCTTGCTCGAACTCGTGAAAGCTTTTGCTTGGATCTTGGTTGAACATCTTCTTCATCTTGTTCTTCTTCTTGGACTTCTTCGTTGTTGACATTGTCGTTCTCTTTTCGTGGTGGAGAAGGAGGTTGTTGGCGTTAATCTTGGTGCACTTCCTCGTTTTCTTCATCTTGGTGTGTCCCACTTGTGGATGCTTCCGTATCAACTCTTGGTTCACCTTGTCGTGAGGTAGAAGCTTCCACTTGGATGGACGAGGTACTCTCCTTCACCTCTGCTGGACGAATCTTGCCAATAGACAAGTCTTGGATTGCTTCCGAAGGGTCTTTGTCTCCTACATCAATTGGCAATTGCTCTACTTGCGAGCCATTAGATTCATCAAACTTCACATCTACCGTCTCTTCAACCTTTCGGGTGAAATTATTGTAGACACGGTATGTGTGAGAGTTTGAGCCATAACCAAGTAGGAAACCTTCATGAGACTTAGGAGCAAATTTAGAACGATGATGCTTATCAAGAATGTAGCACTTTGATCTGAATACTCGAAAGTATCCAACTTCTGGGTTGTTACCGGTGAGGATCTCGTATGCCGTCTTGACGAGTAGCTTGTGAAGATACAAGCGATTTGTTGCATGACAAGTTGTCTCAACCGCTTCCGCCCAAGAGTGCTTTGGCGTCTTGTACTCATCAAGCATCGTTCTTGCCATTTCGATGAGTGTCCGGTTCTTCCTCTCAACAACTCCATTTTGTTGAGGTGTGTACGTAGCCGAGAACTCATGTGAAATCCCTTCTTCGTCAAGAAAGGTGTCCACATTTGCGTTCTTGAACTCCATTCCGTTGTCGCTGCGAACCTTCTTGATTTTCACTTCAAAATGATTTTGGGCCTTCCTAGCGATGTTTTTGAAGATATTTTGGACCTGTGATTTATCATCGAGAAAGAACACCCACGTAAATCTTGAAAAATCATCAACTATAACTAGACCAAAAGAATTTCCACCGAGACTTTTGTAAGCGTTAGGACCAAAAAGATCCATGTGAAGTAGCTCGAGTGGCCTCCTTGTGGTCATGATGTTCTTCACGGGATGCCTTCCTCCAACCAGTTTACCTGCTTGACAAGCACTGTAAAGTCTATCCTTATCAAATATGACATCGTTAACGCCAAGGATATGATTTCCTTTAATAAGCTTGTCAAGGTTTCGCATACCAACGTGACCCAATCGTCTATGCCATAACCCACCTTTAGAGGATTTAGCAATTAAGCAAGTTCTAGGTTGATCCTTTTTAGTGAAATCAACAATGTAAAGATCACCTCTGCGTATACCGGTAAAGACTATTTTATGATTATCTCTACGAAACACTTGGCAATCTACTTCAGTAAATAGGACATTGAAACCGAAATCGGCAAGTCTAGATACTGAAAGTAAATTGTAGCCAAGAGATTCAACGAGCATGACATTCTGTATGGAGCTATCATGTGAGATGGCCACCTTACCTAGGCCAACCACCTTACCATTTGAGTTATCACCAAAGGTGACATACTTTCGAGGGCCATTGTTTTCAGCAAGCTCACGGAACATATCTTTATCTCCAGTCATATGATCAGTACATCCACTATCAAGGACCCATACCTTTCCTCCGGCCATGTAGCCGTGAAGATTTGCCATAAGACCAAAGTGTCTCATCGCGTCATCAAGATCATAGTCACTATCATCATCCTCATCATAGTATCCATGTTCAACATCATCTTGTGATTGATCAACTCCTAGAGAGGGTAATTCATTAGATAAATGATCATTTCTGTGGTCATCTTTGTGGATTCTAATAGCTTTGGAAATGATATTGCTAATGATTCCAACATCTCCTTTGGCACTCGTAAGATTTGTAATCTCAAATAAGCAGTCACCAAATTTGGGATCATTGGAATTCATCTTAATCAAGGCAATGGACTTATGAAGAATCTCATCTAAGTTCTTCAAGGAATGGTTTGGAAAACGTTCCTCAAGGAATCTCCATATAGTGTAGGCACAATCAAGAGTAGGCGAACATCCAATCAAGTTTCTAGGAAAGCCTCTAGTGATAAGATTAACATTTCTAAGATTTTGAATCATGTCAATTGACTCGTCAAGGGTCGGATGCATGGGATCAACATGAGGTGCACAAAGGCTAGCAATATACTTGTTCAAATGATATTCATTAAAAGTCACAAGCATCTCATTTTTCCACTCATGAAAATACTCTCCATCAAGTATAGGCACTCTATGTCTAAGACTACCCAAAGTAGACTCATCCATCTTCCTCCAATGGTGTTTAAACCAAAGCAATGGAGACCAAAGCTCTGATACCAATTGAAAGGATCGAGAAGAGGTGCCTAGAGGGGGGTGATTAGACACTAAGTGCCAAAAGTTGTAGTTTTTAATTTCTTTAAGTTGAAGTGGAGTTTTGGCACAAGTTTAACAAACACAATACATATCAAGCAAGCATGCAAAGAGTATATGAGCAGCGGAAAGTAAAACATGCAACTTGCAAGAATGTAAAGGATGGGATTGGAGTGTGCAAATGCAATTTGGAGACATGGAGATTTTTGAGACGTGGTTCCGATAGGTGGTGCTATCGTACATCCACGTTGATGGAGACTTCAACCCACGAAGGGTAACGGCTGCGCGAGTCCACGGAGGGCTCCACCCACGAAGGGTCCACGGAGAAGCAACCTTGTCTATCCCACCATGGCTGTCGCCCACGAAGGACTTGCCTCACTAGCGGTAGATCTTCACGAAGTAGACGATCTCCTTGCCCTTACAAACTCCTTGGTTCAACTCCACAATCTTGTCGGAGGCTCCCAAGTGACACCTAGCCAATCTAGGAGACACCACTCTCCAAGAAGTAACAAATGGTGTGTTGATGATGAACTCCTTGCTCTTCTGCTTCAAATGATAGTCTCCCCAACACTCAACTCTCTCTCACAGGATATGGATTTGGTGGAAAGAAGATTTGAGTGGAAAGCAACTTGGGGAAGGCTAGAGATCAAGATTCATATGGTAAGAATGGAATATCTTGGCCTCAACACAAGTGTAGGTGGTTCTCTCTCAGAAAAGGTAAGTTGGAAGTGTAGGTTCCTTCTGATGGCTCTCTCCACGAATGAAGAGGAGGTGGAGGGGTATATATAGCCTCCACACAAAATCTAACCTTTACACACAACTTTCCAATCTCAGTGGGACCGAATTGATAAACTCGGTCGGACCGATTCAGCAAATCTAGTGACCATTAGGATTTTCGGTGGGACCAACATGCAACTCGGTAGGACCGATATGGTTAGGGTTAGGGCATAACGTAATCTCAGTGAGACCGATTACACAAACTCGGTGAGACCAATTTTGGTAATAAACTAACCAGAGAGTTAGTCAGGTAAACTCGGTTGGACAGATTCGCTAATTTTGGTGAGACCGAAATGTTACGAAAAGGAAACAGAGAGTTTACATTGCAATCTCGGTAGGACCGATTACAAAAACTCGGTGAGACCGATTTTGGTTATAGATTCATACAGAGAGATTGCAATCCCATCTCGGTGAGACCGAGATCCCTATCGGTGAAACCGATTTGCCTAGGGTTTGTGGCAGTGGCTATGACATCTGAACTCGGTGGCGCCGGATAGAAAGAATCGGTGGGGCCGAGTTTGACTTTTGGGTTAGGTCATATGTGGATGTGAGAAAGTAGTTGAGGGCTTTGGAGCATATTACTAAGCACTTTAAGCAAGAGCCTCATTAAGCAACACCTCATCCCTCCTTGATAGTATTGGCTTTTCCTATAGACTCAATGTGATCTTGGATCACTAAAATAGAAAATGTAGAGTCTTGAGCTTGGAGCTTGAGCCAGTCCTTTTGTCCTTAGCATCTTGAAGGGGTTCCACATCCTCTAGTCCATGCCACTTCATTGTTGAACTTATCTGAAACATACTAGGTAAAAGTGTTAGTCCAACAAGAGATATGTTGACATTAATTACCAAAACCACCTAGGGAGCACTTGTGCTTTCAGAAACCTTGGGTTATGGTAGCCAAGGATGAAAAAAATGTTGACACAATAGTGAATGCTTGAAGGCGTTGCGGGATGTCAAGCTAGGCGGAGAATGTGGACTATGAGGAGTTGTAGATGGTTGCAGTCTGGAAAGTTCGGCTAGGTCAGACTAGACAGTCTAACGAATCAACACAAGTCGGTTGATATAGAAGATGGTGGTGGGATCGGCGAAGACGACGTAGGAGCGTGATGCTGATGGTGACCGACTTATGGGCGTGGAAACACGTGGTGCACATGCCCGAGGCTTGTGCGGCTTCGACAAGACTATGGCGCGGGATTGATTTAAGGTGGTGTATACACGGAGCTTGAAGTCGATGAGGTGCAGGGGTGGATTGATCATCTACCTGAAGGAAATATGCCCCAGAGGCAATAATAAAGTTATTATTTATTTCCTTATATCATGATAAATATTTATTATTCATGCTAGAATTGTATTAAACGGAAACATGATACATGTGTGAATACATAGACAAACAGGGTGTCACTAGTATGCCTCTACTTGAGTAGCTCGTTAATCAAAGATGGTTATGTTTCCTAGCCATAGACAAAGAGTTGTTATTTGATTAACGGGATCACATCATTAGGAGAATGATGTGATTGACTTGACCCATTCTGTTAGCTTAGCATTTGATCGTTTAGTTTGTTGCTATTGCTTTCTTCATGACTTATACATGTTCCTATGACTATGAGATTATGCAACACCCGTTTACTGGAGGAACACTTTGTGTGCTACCAAACGTCACAACGTAACTGGGTGATTATAAAGGTGCTCTACAGGTGTCTCCGAAGGTACTTGTTGGGTTGGCGTATTTCGAGATTAGGATTTGTCACTCCGATTGTCGGAGAGGTATCTCTGGGCCCACTCGGTAATACACATCACTTAAGCATTGCAACTAATGAGTTAGTTGCGGGATGATGTGTTACGGAACGAGTAAAGAGACTTGCCGGTAACGAGATTGAACTAGGTATTGAGATATCGACAATCCAATCTCAGGCAAGTAACATACCATTGACAAAGGGAACAACGTATGTTGTTATTCGGTTCGACTGATAAAGATCTTTGTAGAATATGTAGGAGCCAATATGGGCATCCAGGTTCCGCTATTGGTTATTGACCAGAGAAATGTCTCGGTCATGTCTACATAGTTCTCGAACCCGTAGGGTCCGCACGCTTATAGTTCGTTGATGATATAGTATTTATGAGTTATGTATGTTGGTAACCGAATGTTGTTCGGAGTTCCGGATAAGATCACGAACATGACAAGGAACTCCGGAATGGTCCGGAGATAAAGTTTGATATATGGGATAATAGTGTTTGGACTTCGGAAGGGTTCCGGAATTCACCGGAAGGGGTTCCGGATGTTTCCCGAAATGTTTGGGTACGAGAACACTTTATTTGGGCCAAAGGGGAAAGCCCACAAGGTTTTTGCAAAGTGCAAAAGGAAGTTTTGCGGAGTCCAGGGGCCAGATGCTGGGAACCCTGACGTCTGGCCCTGGAGTCCGAGAAGGACTCTTGCCTTTCGGTTGAAACTGACTTTGTGGAGGCTTTTACTCCAAGTTTCGACCCCAAGGCTCAACATATAAATAGAGGGGCAGGGCTATCACCCAAGACAAATCAAGAAACACCAAGCCGTGTGCCGGCTACCCCGTCCCGTCTAGTATATCCTCCGTCATAGTTTTCGTAGTGCTTAGGCGAAGCCCTGCGGAGATTGTTCTTCACCAACACCGTCACCACGCCGTCGTGCTGCCGGAACTCATCTACTACTTCGCCCCTCTTGCTGGATCGAGAAGGCGAGGACATCATCGAGCTGAACGTGTGCTGAACGCGGAGGTGCCATATGTTCGGTACTTGATCGGGACGGATCGTGAAGGTGTATGACTACAACAACCACGTTAATAAACGCTTCCGCTTACGGTCTACGAGGGTACGTAGACAACACTCTCCCCTCTCGTTGCTATACATCACCATGATCCTGCGTGTGCATAGGAATTTTTTTGAAATTACTATGTTTCCCAATAGTGGCATCCGAGCCAGGTTTTATGCGTAGATGCCATATGCACGAATAGAACACAAGTGAGTTATGGGCGATACAAGTCATACTGCTTACCAGCATGTCATACTTTGGTTCGGCGGTATTGTTGGATGAAGCGGCCCGAATCGACATTACGCGTACGCTTACGCGAGACTGGTTCTACCGACGTGCTTTGCACACAGGTGGCTGGCGGGTGTCAGTTTCTCCAACTTTAGTTGAACCGAGTGTGGCTACGCCCGGTCCTTGAGAAGGTTAAAACAGCACTAACTTGACGAACTATCGTTGTGGTTTTGATGCGTAGGTAAGAACGGTTCTTGCTCAGCCCGTAGCAGCCACGTAAAACTTGCAACAACAAAGTAGAGGACTCCTAACTTGTTTTTGCAGGGCATGTTGTGATGTGATATGGTCAAGGCATGATGCTAAATTTTATTGTATGAGATGATCATGTTTTGTAACCGAGTTATCGGCAACTGGCAGGAGCCATATGGTTGTCGCTTTATTGTATGCAATGCAAACGCCCTGTAATGCTTTACTTTATCACTAAGCGGTAGCGATAGTCGTAGAAGCATAAGTTGGCGATGCGACAATGATGCTACGATGGAGATCAAGGTGTCGTGCCGGTGACGATGGTGATCATGACGGTGCTTCGGAGATGGAGATCACAAGCACAAGATGATGATGTCCATATCATATCACTTATATTGATTGCGTGTGATGTTTATCTTTTATGCATCTTATCTTGCTTTGATTGATGGTAGCATTATAAGATGATCTCTCACTAAATTATCAAGGTATAAGTGTTCTCCCTGAGTATGCACCGTTGCGAAAGTGCTTCATGCTGAGACACCACGTGATGATCAGGTGTGATAGGCTCTATGTTCAAATACAATGGGTGCAAAACAGTTGCACACGTGGAATACTCAGGTTAAACTTGACGAGCCTAGCATATAACAGATATGGCCTCGGAACGCGGAGACCGAAAGGTCGAGCGTGAATCATATAGTAGATATGATCAACGTAGTGATGTTCACCATTGAAACTACTCCATCTCATGTGATGATCGGACATGGTTTAGTTGATATGGATCACGTGATCACTTAGAGGATTAGAGGGATGTCTATCTAAGTGGGAGTTCTTAAGTAATATGATTAATTGAACTTAAATTTATCATGAACTTAGTACCTGATAGTATCTTGCTTGTCTATGTTGATTGTAGATAGATGGCTCGTGTTGTTGTTCCGTTGAATTGTAATGTGTTCCTTGAGAAAGCAAAGTTGAAAGATGATGGTAGCAATTACACGGACTGGAATTGTAACTTGAGGATTATCCTCATTGCTGCACAGAAGAATTACATCCTGGAAGCACCGCTGGGTGCCAGGCCTGCTGCAGACAACGTTAAGAACGTTTGGCAGAGTAAAGCTGATGACTACTCGATAGTTCAGTGTGCCATGCTTTACGGCTTAGAACCGGGACTTCAACGACGTTTTGAATGTCATGGAGCATATGAGATGTTCCAGGAGTTGAAGTTAATATTTCAAGCAAATGCCCGAATTGAGAGATATGAAGTCTCCAATAAGTTCTATAGCTGCAAGATGGAGGAGAATAGTTCTGTCAGTGAACATATACTCAAAATGTCTGGGTATCATAATCACTTGACTCAACTGGGAGTTAATCTTCCTGTTGATAGTGTCATTAACAGAGTTCTTCAATCACTTCCACCAAGCTACAAGAGCTTCGTGATGAACTATAACATGCAAGGGATGGATAAGACGATTCCCGAGCTCTTCGCAATGCTAAAGGCTGCGGAGGTAGAAATCAAGAAGGAGCATCAAGTGTTGATGGTCAGTAAGACCACCAGTTTCAAGAAAAAGGGCAAAGGGAAGAAGAAGGGGAACTTCAAGAAGAACAACAAACAAGTTGCTGCTTAAGAGAAGAAACCCAAGTCTGGACCTAAGCCTGAGACTGAGTGCTTTTACTGCAAGCAGACTGGTCACTATAAGCGGAATTGCCCCAAGTATTTGGCGAATAAGAAGGATGACAAGGTGAACAAAGGTATATGTGATATACATGTTATTGATATGTACCTTACTAATGCTCGCAGTAGCACCTGGGTATTTGATACTGCTTCTGTTGATAATATTTGTAACTCGAAACAGGGGCTATGGATTAAGCTAAGATTGGCTAAGGACGAAGTGACGATGCGCGTGGGAAATGGTTCCAAAGTCGATGTGATCGCGGTCGTCACGCTACCTCTACATCTACCTTCGGGATTAGTTTTAGACCTGAATAATTGTTATTTGGTGCTAGCGTTGAGCATGAACATTATATCTGGATCTTGTTTGATGCGAGATAGTTATTCATTTAAATCAGAGAATAATGGTTGTTCTATTTATATGAGTAATATCTTTTATGGTCATGCACCCTTGAAGAGTGGTCTGTTTTTACTGAATCTCGATAGTAGTGATACACATATTCATAATATTGAAGCCAAAAGATGCAGAGTTGATAATCATAGTGCAACTTATTTGTGGCACTGCCGTTTAGTTCATATCGGTGTAAAGCGCATGAAGAAACTCCATACTGATGGAATTTTGGAACCACTTGATTATGAATCACTTGGTACTTGCGAACCGTGCCTCATGGGCAAGATGACTAAAACGCCGTTCTCTGGAACTATGGAGCGAGCAATAGATTTATTGGAAATCTTACATACAGATGTGTGTGGTCCGATGAATATTGAGGCTCGTGGCGGGTATCGTTATTTTCTCACCTTCGCAGATGATTTAAGCAGATATGGGTATATCTACTTAATGAAACATAAGTCTGAAACATTTGAAAAGTTCAAAGAATTTCAGAGTGAAGTTGAAAATCATCGTAACAAGAAAATAAAGTTTCTACAATCTGATCGTGGAGGAGAATATTTGAGTTACGAGTTTGGTCTTCATTTGAAACAATGCGGAATAGTTTCGCAACTCACGCCACCCGGAACACCACAGCGTAATGGTGTGTCCGAACGTCGTAATCGTACTTTACTAGATATGGTGCGATCTATGATGTCTCTTACTGATTTACCGCTATCGTTTTGGGGTTATGCTTTAGAGACGGCTGCATTCACGTTAAATAGGGTACCATCGAAATCTGTTGAGACGACGCCTTATGAACTGTGGTTTGGCAAGAAACCAAAGTTGTCGTTTCTTAAAGTTTGGGGCTGCGATGCTTATGTGAAAAAGCTTCAACCTGATAAGCTCGAACCCAAATCGGAGAAATGTGTCTTCATAGGATACCCAAAAGAGACGGTTGGGTACACCTTCTATCACAGATCCGAAGGCAAGGCTTTTGTTGCTAAATTTGGAATCTTTCTAGAGAAGGAGTTTCTCTCGAAAGAAGTGAGTGGGAGGAAAGTAGAACTTGATGAGGTAACTGTACCTGCTCCCTTATTGGAGAGTAGTTCATCACAGAAACCGGTTCCTCTGACACCTACACCAATTAGTGAGGAAGTTAATGATGATGATCAGGAAACTTCAGATCAAGTTGTTACTGAACCTCGTAGGTCAACCAGAGTAAGATCCGCACCAGAGTGGTACGGTAATCCGGTTCTGGAGGTTATGTTACTAGACCATGACGAACCTACGAACTATGAAGAAGCGATGATGAGCACAGATTCCGCAAAATGGCTTGAGGCCATGAAATCCGAGATGGGATCCATGTATGAGAACAAAGTGTGGACTTTGGTTGACTTGCCCGATGATCGGTAAGCCATTGAAAATAAATGGATCTTCAAGAAGAAGACTGACGCTGACGGTAATGTTACTTTCTATAAAGCTCGACTTGTTGCAAAAGGTTTTCGACAAGTTCATGGGATTGACTACGATGAGACTTTCTCACCCGTAGCGATGCTTAAGTCTGTCCCAATCATGTTAGCAATTGCTGCATTTTATGATTATGAAATTTGGAAAATGGATGTCAAAGCTGCATTCCTGAATGGATTTCTGGAAGAAGAGTTGTATATGATGCAACCGGAAGGTTTTGTCGATCCAAAGGGAGCTAACAAAGTGTGCAAGCTCTAGCGATCCATTTATGGACTGGTGCAAGCCTCTCGGAGTTGGAATAAACATTTTGATAGTGTGATCAAAGCTTATGGTTTTATACAAACTTTTGGAGAAGCCTGTATTTACAAGAAAGTGAGTGGGAGCTCTGTAGCGTTTCTAATATTATATGTGGATGACATATTGTTGATTGGAAATGATATAGAATTTCTGGATAGCATAAAAGGATATTTGAATAAGAGTTTTTCAATGAAGGACCTCGGTGAAGCTGCTTATATATTGGGCGTCAAGATCTATAGAGATTGATCAAGACGCTTAATTGGACTTTCACAAAGCACATACCTTGACAAAGTTTTGAAGAAGTTCAAAATGGATCAAGCAAAGAAAGGGTTCTTGCCTGTGTTACAAGGTGTGAAGTTGAGTAAGACTCAATGCCCGATCACTACAGAAGATAGAGAGAAGATGAAAGATGTTCCCTATGCTTCAGCCATAGGCTCTATCATGTATGCAATGATGTGTACCAGACCTGATGTGTGCCTTGCTATAAGTTTAGCAGGGAGGTACCAAAGTAATCCAGGAGTGGATCACTGGACAGCGGTCAAGAACATCCTGAAATACTTGAAAGGACTAAGGATATGTTTCTCGTTTATGGAGTTTACAAAGAGCTAGTCGTAAATGGTTACGTCGATGCAAGCTTTGACACAGATCCGGACGATTCTAAAGCGCAAACCGGATACGTGTTTACATTGAACGGTGGGGCTGTCAGTTGGTGAAGTTCCAAACAAAGCGTTGTGGCGGGATCTACGTGTGAAGCGGAGTACATAGCTGTTTCGGAAGCAGCAAATGAAGGAGTCTGGATGAAGGAGTTCATATCCGATCTAGGTGACATACCTAGTGCATCGGGTCCAATGAAAATCTTTTGTGACAATACTGGTGCAATTTCCTTGGCAAAGGAATCCAGATTTCACAAGAGAACCAAGCACATCAAAAGACGCTTTAACTCCATCCGGGATCAAGTCCAGGTGGGAGACATAAAGATTTGCAAGATACATACGGATCTGAATGTTGCAGACCCGTTGACTAAGCCTCTTCCACGAGCAAAACATGATCAGCACGAAGACTCCATGGGTGTTAGAATCATTACTGTGTAATCTAGATTATTGACTCTAGTGCAAGTGGGAGACTGAAGGAAATATGCCCTAGAGGCAATAATAAAGTTATTATTTATTTCCTTATATCCTGATAAATGTTTATTATTCATGCTAGAATTGTATTAAACGGAAACATGATACATGTGTGAATACATAGACAAACAGAGTGTCACTAGTATGCCTCTACTTGACTAGCTCGTTAATCGAAGATGGTTATGTTTCCTAGCCATAGACAAAGAGTTGTCATTTGATTAACGGGATCACATCATTAGGAGAATGATGTGATTGACTTGACCCATTCCATTAGCTTAGCATTTGATCGTTTAGTTTGTTGCTATTGCTTTCTTCATGACTTATACATGTTCCTATGACTATGAGATTATGCAACTCCCGTTTACTGGAGGAACACTTTGTGTGCTACCAAACGTCACAACGTAACTGGGTGATTATAAAGGTGCTCTACAGGTGTCTCCAAAGGTACTTGTTGGGTTGGCGTATTTCGAGATTAGGATTTGTCACTCCGATTGTTGGAGAGGTATCTCTGGGCCCACTCGGTAATACACATCACTTAAGCCTTGCAAGAATTGCAACTAATGAGTTAGTTGCGAGATGATGTGTTACAGAACGAGTAAAGAGACTTGCCGGTAACGAGATTGAACTAGGTATTAGGATACTGACGACCGAATCTCGGGCAAGTAACATACCGATGACAAAGGGAACAACGTATGTTGTTATGCGGTTCGACCGATAAAGATCTTCGTAGAATATGTAGGAGCCAATATGGGTATCCAGGTTCCGCTATTCGTTATTGACCAAAGAAATGTCTCGGTCATGTCTACATAGTTCTCGAACCCGTAGGGTCCGCATGCTTAACGTTCGTTGATGATATAGTATTTATGAGTTATGTATGTTGGTAACCGAATGTTGTTCGGAGTTTTGGATAAGATCACGGACATGACGAGCAACTCTGGAATGGTCCAGGGATAAAGTTTGATATATGGGATTATAGTGTTTGGACTTCGGAAGGGTTCCGGAATTCACCGGAAGGGGTTCCGGATGTTTCCCGAAATGTTTGGGTACGAGAACACTTTATTTGGGCCAAAGGGGAAAGCCCACAAGGTTTTTGGAAAGCGCAAAAGGAAGTTTTGCGGAGTCCAGGGGCCAGACGCCAGGGTCCCTGGCGTCTAGGTCCAGACGCTGGGAACCCTGGCGTCTGGCCCTGGAGTCCGAGAAGGACTATTTCCTTTCGGGTGAAACCGACTTTGTGGAGGCTTTTACTCCAAGTTTCGACCCCAAGGCTCAACATATAAATAGAGGGGCAGGGCTAGCACCCAAGATAGATCGAGAAATACCAAGCTGTGTGCCGGCTACCCCGTCCCCTCTAGTTTATCCTCCGTCATAGTTTTCGTAGTGCTTAGGCGAAGCCCTGCGGAGATTGTTCTTCACCAACACTGTCACCACGCCGTCGTGCTGCCGGAACTCATCTACTACTTCGCCCCTCTTGCTGGATCGAGAAGGCGAGGACGTCATCGAGCTGAACGTGTGCTGAACGCGGAGGTGCCGTACGTTCGGTACTTGATCGGGACGGATCGTGAAGGTGTACGACTACATCAACCGCGTTAATAAACGCTTCCGCTTACGCTCTATGAGGGTACATAGACAATACTCTCCCCTCTCGTTGCTATGCATCACCGTGATCCTGCGTGTGCGTAGGAATTTTTTTGAAATTACTATGTTTCCCAACACTTCCATGATGTCATGTTGAAGGTGGAGTTGGATTAAGGGGCTACGGCGTAAGTCGACGGGGTCGAAGCCTATTCAGCGGGAGGGAACAAGTGAGGGACACGTAGTTCAGATTGGAGCCCAGTGGTCTGATGGAAGCGTGAAACTCGTCATCGGTCGGTGATGATTGGTGGTACTCTGCAGTGGGGGTTAAGTGGTTTGAGTTCGCGGCCCTTGAGACTCGATCGGGACAGCAGAGGCTCGAGGCGGTAATAGCGGCGAGGCGTGCGGCACGCACGGGACATGGAGGCGGGCCAGGGCTCTGGTGGTCATACATGTGGTGAGACAATTGCGAATTTGACTCAGGATGACTACAAGCAATGGTGAAATTCCTTCCAGTTTCAGACAGGCGGTCAAGGAAGAGCGGTGATGTTGAGTTCAGGTAACTCTTATGTGTGACACCCAATGTGTGAGTTGTTCACTTCCATGCAGGTCAGTGATCGGTGTATGATGGCATGGACGAATACTCTGGAAGTTGAGAGCACAAACTAGAGTAACAAGAAATTTGATTTTGCTCGAGTGTTGATTGTGGTCAAGAAATGAAGGGACTACAAGTTGCAGGTGGAGTCATATGGAGTCTTTGGAGTAGTAGCGGTGCTCATGGGATAAGTTCAGGTCCAATGTACATGAAAGTTTGATGCATCGACGAACTCAAGGTGGTGGAGAATATTCACCAAGGTGGAGTTTGTTAGAGTTGTGTTGAATATTGTGTACAAGGTAGGTTACAGTTGGACTTGTAGCTGTATTGTGTTTATATAGGATATGGAGTCGTGTCCTAGTAGGACACTTATATCCTAGGCCTCTCATATATAGCGGGATTAGACACACGATGTAACCTATGCCAACATAATAGCACAGGCGCGCAAGGGGGAGCCGGCGGCGTGTGCCGGCGTCCGGATGGCTGGTGTGCGGTATTGTGACGGTGTCACGGGGAGGAGCGCCCGTAGTCAGGCCCCGAGATGTAGCCATATCGGTGAACCTCGTTAACAAATCTTGGTATCGTGCTCGTATGATTGCTTGGTCTTTGGACGGTGGCTTCAGATTTATTCTAACATACCATTGGTTTGAGTCTACAAATCGGCATTAAAAGAAAAGATGATGATGAAGTGGTGGTCATTGTTGCAAGAAGAAGGAAGTTACAGTTTGGTAAGTCGCGACATTAGAGGCAACTTGCGTGACAAGATGGACATGTGGTTGCCTGCATATCTCATCCAGTAAAGAATCAGATATTTAGATTAGGGAGTGAATGTTGAAGTAATCCAAACATACATTATGTTAGTTAAAACTAGTACTATTGCAATCGGGCTTGCCGGTGATTAGTGTACTAGTTGCAGTCTAGTACGATTAGGAGTCTAGCCATTGTGTATGTGTAGGTAGCAGTTTGAGTTCGGTTAACTTTGCTAGTATGTGTCCATGTAGATTAGGAATTTTGAGTTCAGGTCGGTTGCGTGGAGTCAGGTCCTGCATCTAATATAGATGAGCAGGTGCGTGAGATTTTGTAACCGTCAAAGAAACATCAGAAAAACGAAAAGCAATAAAGAGAGGGAAAAAAGGAAACGACAAGAGCCTTTTGCTATTAGGTTTTTGTGCGCGTGTGTTCGTGCAACTTTAATGTGATCGATTCTTTGAGCGAATTTCTAACAGATGATTCACTGAGCATTGCTGCAGAGATTTCTTGCAATAATTTATTAATAAAATTTAAAATAGATATTATATATTTTATTTGATTATTATATAGTTGTGAGTATATATAGAATATAAATAATATTTCTCATGCATGTTGGGAGAAACAATTAGTGCGTTTGATGAGGTGGCATGTGTTGTTGAGAGAGAATATAAATAATATTTTCCATGCATGTTTAGAGAAATAATTAGTGGGATGATGATGTGGCATGTGTGTTGAGGTGGCATTTGTGCATGTTGAGAAAATTTAGATAGTGGGGATCAACTATTTAGGTATACTAGATGATATCCCACGCGTTGCTGTGAAGATTTCTTACAATATTTTCTTGATGAAATTAAAAATAGATATGGTACATTATACTCCCTTCGTTCCTAAATATTTGTCTTTTTGAGATTTTAAACGGACTACCACATACAGATGTACATAGACATATTTTAGAGTATAGATTCACTCATTTTGCTCCGTATGTAGTCACTTGTTGAAATGTCTAAAAAGACAAATATTTAGGAACGGAGGGAGTATTTGATTATTATAGTTGTGAATATATATAGAATATAATTCATATTTTCCATGCACGTTGAGAGAAATATAATTAGTGTTATTGATGAGGTGGCATGTCTGAAGAGTTGAAATGTGTGAGAGAATATAAATAGCATTTATCATTCATGTTAAGAGAAATAATTAGTGAGATGATGATGTTGCATGTGTGGTGAGGTGGCATGCATGTATATTGAGAGAATTGAGATTGTGAGGATCAACTATTTAGGCATAATATAGTATAGGGTATGAGAAATTTTTCACAGCATCGACACATCCTTTTTCTTTTGCGGAAAAAACATACTCCCTTCCTAAAGAAATATAAAAACGTTTAGAACACTAAAGGGAGTACGAGATATCTTGCACTAAAGCTTCTCTCTCTTGAGTGATTGAACCTGCATCTATTACCATTATATATGGTGTGGGTGAGGAAGGGTGGAGCATGAAAGGTGCGAGCGACAAACCATGTATAGCTAGGATGAGAAGCGGTACCAGTGTGGTTGTCCAATGGAAACCGGATTAGGATGCACTGGGAATTAAAACTGAAGCACAATCCGAGCTCCCCGTGTGTATCATTAGACTCATCGGTTGAGAAATATTTCCGGTGTATCCCCGAACACACAGGCCCAAGGGTGATCTATTCGAAATAGGATTAGGATGGCATACCTTCTATTTTATCCAAGAAGCGGAGGTATCCAACATGGTGTTTATTTTTATGACCTTGGCTGGTTGATTTTGGATATGTCTACTGGAGGCATTTTCTTCACCTTATTTATTCTTACGTAACAGTTGTATTTTGGAGCTTATGCTTTTCTTTTCATTTCCCTCTGATATTGATTGACAAGGCTTAGGTTTCATTTTCATTTAGGCTCTCATAAGCTGTGTGCATCACTCGATATAGAGGTCGAGAGAGTTTCCCTCTTTAAATAAAATGCTTTTGTGGGGAAAATATCTGGTGCTTCGAGCACTTAGATGCTACAGTGGTACAGACTTTCGGGAATCGTCGTATCTCAGATCCAAGGGCTGCCAGGAGCTCGCGACCTTTTTGCAAAAAAGCCCCTCGAGAGTCTGCAAATTGCAAATCAATCTAGCAGATTCAACAACTCCTTATCTGCCGTTCGATCTGAGATCCAACAGCCAGGAGCCCGTATCACGGGAGCACGTGGGCCTCAGTAGCATGTGATACTCTCCCTGCTCTTGTGGTGATGAACTCTCAGATCGTTGTTTCACAAAAAAAACATCCCCAGGAAAGGGGTATTTCCTCATGGCGTAACTATGAACAAGGTAAAGTTGCAAAGCCCATTATATATTTGTATACAAATAAATAAAAAGGACAACAACACTTAGAGAATTAATTATTTTTTATTCTGAGGAGAATTACAAAGTGTGAATTCCCACCGTTACAAATATTGCACCTTTGTACACATCTGGCCTCCCAAAGTGTGGTTTCCATCACTACCAGCATACATCCGGCCTCCCTAATTTTTCTTTGGAAGTCCGCATGTTCAGACATTCAAACAGCCGCATACATAGAGTTCAGACGTTCAAACAGCCGCATACATAAAGTACAGATGTTCAAATAGACGCATGCAACAGTAGTTCAAATTTAAAAAAAATCAAATATTACATTCCAACATTGTTGTTCCGTTTATCCGCTCACATATGCTCAATCAGATTTTCCTTCAGCTGCTTGTGAGTTGATCGATGCCGAATTTGTTGATGTATTTGAATAAACTCTTCAAATGTGGTCGAATTCTGGTCTGAAATTTTGATTGGATCACCCATGTTCTCAAATTCTAGAGTTGTGACAGCATCCTCACCCTCATCCTTGATAATCATGTTGTACATGATCACCCAACATGTATCACCTTCCACAAGGTCTCCGGATCCCATTGTTTAGCAGGTCCACGAACAACTGCAAAACGGGCCTGCAGAACTCCAAATGCCCTCTCGACATCCTTACTAACTACTTGTTTTTGGGCAAAGTGGGACTTTTTCTGGCCAAGTGGGTTAGAGATGCATGGTGCTGACAATGGTAGCCCACGGAGTATAGATACGGTCAACCAGATAGTATATCATGTTGTATTCATGTCCATTGGCAGTATAGTGGCAAGGAGGAGCTTTTCCTTCAGTCAGCCTAGCAAAAAACGGTGATCGCTGCAACACATTGATGTCATTATGAAACCTGGGCATGCCAAAGAAAGCGTGTCAAGTCCAAAGAGATCCTGTGATGCAACTACTTCAAGAATGATGGTGGGCTTCTTAACACGGCCCTGATATTTCCCTTGTACACCCTTTGGTTAGTTCTTCCATTTTCAATGCATGGAGTCAAGAGATTCAAGCAAACATGACCACCCACTTGCTTCTGAGATTGTCAAGAGCCTCTCTGTGGCTGCCACACAGTTGGTTCTCCCACGTACTGAGGTCCAAACACCGTGGTTGAGCACTCGATGATCCTTGATCGATCCCTTGAAATTGACGACATGCTCATCCACATGCTCTGCGTCTTTAAGAACCACATGCATCATTGTCATCTCATCCGTGTTGTCCTCCTCGTCGGACGACTCAACACAGTGCTCGTATATGTACTCCAAATCGGAATTCATTGCTTAAAAGAAGAAGGAACAACTTTTTTAGCTCCAATTCATCGAACAGTTGTCGGGATGGTGAGTATAGCAGTAGCGGATGGTACCTAGCGGGACGGTCGGAGAAGATGGGTTAAACGGCAAAGGAGGAGAAGCGGGATGGAGCTCGGCTGGAACGCTGGAGGTGACAGAGACGTAGAGTTCCGGAAGGGGTGTTGCATGGCAGCCGGTGTGGTGAAGCAGTGGCGAAGGCAAGAGAGAAAGAAGGAATGAGAGAAAATGAAGAGGATGGAGGCGCGGGTCCAGAAAGGGTTTTGGGTGAGCCCGGGCTGTCGGAGTCCTACGTGTCTGCTGTCGGAGTCCTACGTTTGTCTCAGGTTTGTTGAAAAAAATACGTCCAAACCGCTCGGTGATTCGCTACAACCTATGTTGAATGGCTTCCGCGATCCAAACATATGCATACAGTTTAAGGGTCCTCTTAAGATGCCCTTATGTACTACACATGTGGTGACATGGAGTTTGCCATACTGTACTTGTTCATATACTTAGTGAACATTTTCATCCCCATCAATCAGGACAAACGGTGTCCCGGCTACAAACTAAAGCGCATATTGTCTCGTGATGATAATGCACTGGAATGTTGACTTTAATAATTCATCCCAGAATGACCGCTCGCATATATTCAGGTCATCCGTGGCCCGTTTGCTGAGGGTATGGAGGGGCCCGCCCACCGTGTGAGGTCCTGATCACCCCTGTCCTGGCACACAGAGCTCCGCGCGCACTGCCCCTCATCTTCTTCTCTGGAGTTGGCTTACAGATAGCACGTCAAACTACGCACATAATTCCATCTTACATTCCCAGTTGGCTTACAAATAGCACGTCAACCTACTGAGAGTACTTTGTTTTGGTGTTTCCGGGTGAGCATTAGATCCATCTTACATTTACACTCTACCGGGCACTAAAGCACGCAGTAACAAAACTTAGAGTGAACTTTTTTTTTTAGAAATAACTTTGAGTGAACTAACTTTGCTTGTTTATACTTTCTCCGTAAACTAATATAAAAGCGTTTAGATCACTACTTTAACGATTTAAACATTTTTATATTAATTTACAGAGGGAGTACTTTATACTCGAGTGAATGACTGCAGAATAAAATTTGAAGTGGAATTAAGCGGACACATGGCCACCTGGCTAGGTGTGAGAGAAATTAACATGTGGTAGCTGGTAGGTAGGGAGCGGCACACATAAAGACACTGATGTACCGTGCTACAGATAGCTGGCCTGTGGGCGGAGCTGTGTAGTCAAGTCCGGCAGTCCTATTTTTTTAGAGAAATTTTTTTTTAGAGAAAAAGCCGGCAGTCCTATCACCGTGACAAGAGAACGATATAGACTTAGCTAGTACGAGTAGTATGCATGCATGCCTTGATTCATTTCTCGTGAAAGAAAATCTAGTATGTACACACTACAGTACGTCGTCGGGGAGGAGCAAATGACGACGTTATTTTCCTCGTAAGAGCGTCAATCTCCCTGCTTTAAGTTTGTATTTTCACACAAGGTTTAGCAAAAAGTAAAGAACGTCGAGTTCATGGCTCGATGGGACCCTAGAGAGTGAAAAAAGTGTTAAAGCAACTCCAAAGCGCCGACTCATTTTGTCCGCCTGCGTTTGTTTGAGTCGGCGCGGCCAAATGTGACGGCCTAACGCGTCGACTCAAATCTAAATCACGTCCGTGTCGTGTCCGCGCCGACGCATTTGCGCCTCAAATGTGTCGGTGCGGACGATGAATGGACGCTTCGCGTGTTTTCTCGCTATTCGCCGCGTCCTCACATGGCAGTCATCCAACTACCCGTTGCCCATGTGGTTAGCTTAATTTATGACGACGGGCCCACGCGTCAGCGACGGCTCTCGTCCTTTTTTAAGCCGACCGTGCGGTGGGGCCGTCATCATCCAAACTCGCCGTCCCCATCTGCCCACCTTGCTCCCTCGTCGTCGGCAAACCCTATCCACCACAACCACAGCGACGATGGGCCTCTTCTCCGGCGCCAGCGGCAGCAAGGCCAAGGGCAAGTCCCCCGCCACCCCTTTCCCCTCCGAGTTCCTCCCACCCCCGCCGGCGCCTCGCCGGCAGAGGCAGCGCGTCAGCGTGCCAGTGCACCAGGCGAAGTGGCACTGGCAGAACCGCCAGCCTCTGCCGTATCCGGACATGACGCTGCCGCACGACTGGCATCTGGATCCAGATAGGATCCCAGTGCCGGCGGCGCCGCGGTCGGCTCGTGCTCACGCGAAGGAGGTGCGGCGCCGGCGGGCGCTGCTGACGCCGGAGCAGAGCCTCGACAATGCCTACGCAACCGACTCACCCAACTGGGCGAGGTGGTTCGCCTTCGAGCACGAGGAGAAGAGGCGACGGGGTGTGCGCGAGGTCGACCGGAGGGCAACGCCGCTAGTCGTCCGCGAGGAGGACCAGGCGACCCTTGCGGCCGTCTACCGGGAGAGCGAGGAGGACAAGCGGCGCAGAGCGGAGGCGGCGGAGGCGGAAGAGGAGGCCCGCTACGAGGCGGTAATGGCGCAGGCCCTTGCCCTCTCCGCGACGGGCGACAGCGTGGTGCCGCCGTTAGCCCCGCCATCCCCCATCAAGCCGGAGCCGCAGCCGCAGCCCGAGCCCATCGCGCGCTTCTCCTGGAATGGAGTGGTGCGCGAGTGGGTGTCCGCGCCGTCGGTTTGGCTGGGGGTGACGCCGGCGCAGGAGCAGGCCTACCCCGAGATGTGGCGCCAGCGCCGGCTGGCAGAGGAGCGCCGTCAAGGCGAGTACGAGGAGATGCTTGAGCGCGACCTCGAGGAGGAGGCGCGCCAGGCCGTGGCTGCACAGGCGGCCGCACAGCCCCCCGCCCCGGCACTGCCTGCGCCGGCACAGCCCGACATGGCGGCGCTCTGGAACACGGCGTTCGCCTGGGCCGGGCCGGCGCCGACGCTCATCGACCTCACGGACCCCGAGGACGACGACGACGCCTAGGGCAGCGCGCCGTCTCGTAGTTTAGGCTGTTTTTTTTAATGCAAATGTGGACGCGTGGACTCTCGCCAGCCTTCGTGGCCGGCTTTAATGTTTAATTAATATTGTTTCTCTTTTTTTAAACATGCATGCGTTCATTTTTTCTGGCGTCGTCAAAATGGGTCTCAGGCCAGCGTTGGGCGCAGGCGCCGATCCAAATGCGGAAGCGGGCATCCATGTCCGTCTGGCCAACCCAAACGGATAAAAAGCGAACGAAATCGCCATTCATTTGGGTCGGCCCGTTGGAGTTGCTCTTAGGTGATACCAACCCTCAAATGCTCCCCTGCTACGAATTTAAAAATTCAAATTTAAACATTTCAAAAAATTCTGAAAGAAACCATGGATGTTCAGAACACATATGTCGACAATCAATTAAAAATACAGATAAATATCGAAATACACATGAAGAACCAAAAAAACAAATCTATCATGAATAGTGTCAAAAGAAGACAAAAGCAAAAAATGACACTATTCAAATCTGAATTTGTCTTTTTTGTTTCTTCATATATATTTCGAATTTTGATATGAATTTTTTAGGGTTTGTCAACACATGTGTTGTGTTGGTGCGGCTGCCTTGCCCTAGCTCACCTCTGTCACTCTCTGCACCTCACTCTGGCTCAAACCAAGAAGGAGGAGGAAGAAGGAGACAGTGGACACGGCGAGGGTTTCCAGCGCACTAAGGCCAACTCCACCGCGCGACCCCAAACAGACGTCCGTTTTGTCCGGATTCTGTCCGTTTGGGTAGCGATTTGGGGTCGTGTCCGGGCGTGTCCTGGGATGCGGTGGTCGTGCGCCCAGCGCGCGGCCGCATCCATTTGCCCCATCCTGACCGCGTCTATTTAAAAAACTAGTAGCAACGTTTGAAATGCCAAGCCCTAGTTCAGGCCAGCGGCCCCGGTTCATCACGCCGGCAACAGAGCCAGCGGCCTACATGTCCATCGCCGGCATCAGCCAGCGGCCGGCAACACAGCCATCCTCCAAAATGATTAGTTGTCCTCGCCGGCAACACAGTCGGCCACCATAATGAATGTTTTCTCGCCGGCACACAGCAAGCGGCCTAGCGGGCAGGTGGCACCCATGCCAGCCTCCAAAAAGAACGGCCACGGCCGATCGGACGACCTAGTTCAGGCCTTCGGCTTCGAGCATCTCCTTCTGCTTGGCCTCGAACCAGGTCGTCGTCTTGTCGCTCATCTTCAACAAGTCCACGCTCATGATCGCAAGGGCCACCTCCTTCGCTTTGGTGGCGGCGTTCGTGGCCTCGATATCGAGCTGCCTCTGCCTGGCCTTGACGTTGTCGGCCTCGATGTCGAGCTGCCTTTGCTGGGCCGCCTCCTTCATGTCGATCTTCCTCCTCTTGGCCGCCTCCTCCATCTCAAGCTTCTTTGTTTGAAGGTCTAGGTATTGCTTCATTTGCTCCTCCTTGCTTTGCCGCTTCTTCTCGTCCCTCACATCCTTTTGGGACATCATGCCATGCAAAGTGTCATGCAATGCCATGGATGAGGCATCACGTATGTCATCAACCTTGGAGTTGGTCTTGCCCCTCGGCCTCTTCAAGGCCTCGCCATCTCCACCTCCGGCGTACTTGGCCGTCTTTAGTCCTCTCTTCCTTTGTAGTTCACGGTATTGGTCCTTGAACTTAGGGCAATTGTTGATAATCGTCCAACAATGCGTAAGAGTGAATGGCTTGTCATTGTGCCGGGCCTTGAATGCCTCCAAAGATTGAAATGCCTAAATCACATGATCAATAACAAGTGAACATGCAAACATATACACGGCCGAAGTGTCATGGCCGTAGCAAGGAAAGGGCTAGGAAGAGGAGAGCATACCATGTCCCCAACGCCGAAACCACTCACGGGCCGTGCTTCAACGCTCTCTAATGCGGCGCAATACTTGTTGCACTCTTGTTGGATGAACAATCATCTCTTTTGAATCGAGCCGATGCCACGGTTGCTCGTAAATTGGTAGGGCTCAAACATCTTCCTTTCATGGAATGTTTTGTGGACTCTCGTCCAAAAAACAATGCCCTTTTGTTGCGCGCCGGTCCTCGGATCTTGGCTAATCTCCATCCAAGCTTGGCAAATCAACTTGTCCTCATCTTGTGTGTATGAACCCGTGCGAATGATCTTCCTCTTCTTTTGTGCTTCCGCTCTTTGGGTGAGCTCGTCGATGAACAATGGCTCGCCACTAATATCAACGTCATTGCCTTCTTATTCATCACCTTCGACATAGATGTCATCGTCTTCATGCCATGAGTCACCATGGTCGTAGTCAGCACGGTCGTCGGCCTCTTCATCGGGCACGTACTCGGCGCGGCCATCCTGACTTTGGGTCTCCTCGGGGTCGTAGGCACGGCCATGCCCACTCTCGAAGATCACGTCCTCCATGTACTGGCTGTAGAAGGGGTTGTCGACCGTTGGCGTTGGGGTTGGCATTCCGTCAAACAGGACGCGGGGGGCCGGCATGGTGCCCATGAACGGTGCCCGTGCCAGCTTTCTTTGCATCTCGACGGACGGCCGCCCGCCGCTGCTGGACCCAGGCATGATGTTGAGGTCGATGACGGTCGCGGGGCACGGTGTGGACGGCGCGAACAAGCCCACGTCCAGCGACACCGAGAAACAGGTCTGGCCGTCGTGCCTTGGCGGAGGAAAGCCTGGCGACATGGGTGCGGCGCGCGACGTCGGCGACTGGCAGTTCGTAGGCCGGGCGACCGACGAGCCTGTGCTCGCCGAGCCGACGGCCGCTGCAGGGAACCCGGCCGGACGGCCCATACCGCCAAGCATGAGGATGGCGTCCGCTTTGTTGACGAGGTCCTCCTTCTCGTCGGCAGCGGCCTTGCGCCGCGCGGCCTCCAGCTCCTCGCGTTGCGCCTCCAGCTCCTCCGTCTCCAGTTTTTTGGTTGATTTGTGTCTTAAGGTGTTATTCTAGTACGAACTCTAGGGCTGTTTGTGACACCTATAGGAATAGCCCAACGGATTGATTGGAAAGAATAACTTTGAGGTGGTTTCGTACCCTACCATAATCTCTTCGTTTGTTCTCTGCTATTAGTCACTTTGGAGTGACTCTTTGTTGCATGTTGAGGGATAGTTATGTGATCCAATTATGTTATTATTGTTGAGAGAACTTGCACTAGTGAAAGTATGAACCCTAGGCCTTGTTTCCTAGCATTGCAATACCGTTTATGCTCACTTTTATCATTAGTTACCTTGCTGTTTTTATATTTTCAGATTACAAAAACTATTATCTACTATCCATATACCACTTGTATCACCATCTCTTCGCCGAACTAGTGCACCTATACAATTTACCATTGTATTTGGTGCGTTGGGGACACAAGAGACTCTTTGTTATTTGGTTGCAGGGTTGCTTGAGAGAGACCATATTCATCCTACGCCTCCTACGGATTGATAAGCCTTAGGTCATCCATTTGAGGGAAATTTGCTAGTGTCCTACAAACCTCTGCACTTGGAGGCCCAACAACGTCCACAAGAAAAAGGTTGTGTAGTAGACATCAACCTCTTTTCTAGCGCCGTTGCCGGGGATGTGAGTGCCTGAAGGTGTATCTTTAGATCTTGCAATCGAGTCTTTTAGTTTCTTGTTTTATCACTAGTTTAGTTTATAAAAGAAAATTACAATAAAAAGGAATTGAGTTTGCCTCATACGCTTCATCTTTTTAATATCTTTCGTGAGCATGATGGAAAGGAAAATTGTGCCAAAGTGTTAGAAGAAGAATGCATTAAAATGTTCGGCACTAAAATATTTGAATGATGATCATGATTGCAATGTTGTTAGTATGAATTCCTTGAATATGCATGATGCTAATGATATGCAAAGCCACAAGCTTGGGGAAGCTATGTTTGATGAAGATGATATTTTTTGTCCCCCAAGTTTTGATGAGCAAATTTATTATGATGAAAGCATGCCTCCTATTTATGATGATTTTATTGATGAAAGTGGATTTGGAGAGGTCATGACTTTATTTTGTGATGAATCCACTATTTCGGAAGAGGTTCCAATTGATTATGAGAACAAAGTTGCTATCTATGATGATTATTGTGATGACTTGTATGCTATAAAGAATAATGATATCCATGAAACTTGTCATCATGATTTTAGTTTTCAATTGGATTATGCCTCACATGATAATTATTTTGTTGAGTTTGCTCCCACTATTATTCATGAGAAGAATTTTGCTTATGTGGAGAGTAATAAAATTTCTATGCTTGTAGATCATGAAAAGAATGCTTTAGGTTCTGGTTATATTGCTGAATTTATTCATGATGCTACTGAAAATTATTATGGGGGAGGAATATATGCTTGTGGGAATTGCAATAATATCAAGTTTCCTCTCTATATGCTTAAAATTTTGAAGTTATGCTTGTTTCACCTTCCTATGCTAGTTGATTATTGTTCCCACAAGTTGTTTGCTCACAAAATCCCTATGCATAGGAAATGGGTTAGACTTAAAAGTGATAGTCATATTCTTCATGACGCTCTCTTTATGTTACAATTCTTATCTTCTATACGAGCATCATTGAAATCATCATGCCTAGCTAGGGGCGTTAAACGATAGCGCTTGTTGGGAGGCAACCCAACTTTATTTTTGTTCCTTGCTTTTTGTTCCTGTTTAGTAATAAATAATTTATCTAGCCTCTGTTATTATTGATTTTTTATGTTTTAATTAGTGTTTGTGCCAAGTAGAACCGTTGGGAAGACTTGGGGAAAGTCTTGTTGATCATGCTGTAAAAACAGAAACTTTAGCGCTCACGAGAATTGCTGACATTTTTTATTAGAGAGTGCTATTTAGTTAATTATTTTTGCAGATGATTAATAGTCAAATTCCTCACGTACATAAATTTATTTTAAAAATTTTGGGGTTCCAGAAGTTTGCGTTTGATCCAGATTCCTACAGACTGTTCTGTTATTGATAGATTCTGTTTTCGTTGTGTTGTTTGCTTATTTTGATGAATCTATGAGTAGTATCGGAGGGTATGAACCATAGAGAAGTTGGAATACAGTAGATATTACACCAATATGAATTTAGAATGAGTTCATTACAGTACCTTATGATGGTGATTTTCTTTCTTATACTAACGGAGCTTACGAGTTTTCTGTTAAGTTTTGTGTTGTGAAGTTTTCAATTTTTGGGTAAAGATTTGATGGATTATGGAACAAGGAGTGGCAAGAGCCTAAGCTTGGGGATGACCAAGGCACCCCAAGGTAATATTCAAGGGCAACCAAGATCCTAAGCTTGGGGATGCCCCGGATGGCATCCCCTCTTTCGTCTTCGTTCATCGGTAACTTTGCTTGGAGCTATATTTTTATTCACCACATGATATGTGTTTTGCTTGAAGCGTCATTTTATTTTGTTTTGCTTGCTGTTTGAATAAAATACCAAGATCTGAAATTCTTAAATGTTAGAGAGTCTTCACATAGTTGCATAATTATTTGACTACTCATTGATCTTCACTTATATCTTTTGGAGTAGTTTGTCATTTGCTCTAGTGCTTCACTTATATCTTTTTAGAGCATGGTGGTGGTTTCATTTTGAAGAAATAGATGAACTCTCGTGCTTCACTTATATTATTTTGAGAGTCTTTAGAACAGCATGGTAGTTTGCTTTGGTTATGAAACTAGTCCCAATATGATGGGCATCCAAGAGGGATATAATAAAAACTTTCATATAGAGTGCATTGAATACTATGAGAAGTCTGATACTTGATGATTGTTTTGAGATATGGAGATGGTGATATTAGAGTCATGCTAGTTGAGTAGTTCTGGATTTGGGAGACACTTGCGTTAAAGTTTGTGATTCCCGTAGCATGCACGTATGGTGAACCATTATGTGATGAAGCCGGAGCATGATTTATTTATTGATTGTCTTCCTTATGAGTGGCGGTCGGGGACGAGCAATGGTCTTTTCCTACCAATATATCCCCCTAGGAGCATGCGCGTAGTACTTTGTTTCGATAACTAATAGATTTTTGCAATAAGTATGTGAGTTCTTTGTGACTAATGTTGAGTCCATGGATTATACGCACTCTCACCCTTCCACCATTGCTAGTCTCTCTAGTACCGCGCAACTTTTGCCGGTACCATAAACCCACCATATACTTTTCTCAAAACAGCCACCATACCTACCTATTATGGCATTTCCATAGCCATTCCGAGATATATTGCCATGCAACTTTCCACCGTTCCGTTTATTATGACACGCTTCATCATTGTCATATTGCTTTGCATGATCATGTAGTTGACATCGTATTTGTGGCAAAGCCACCATTCATAATTCTTTCATACATGTCACTCATGAGTCATTGGACATCCCGGTACACCACTGGAGGCATTCATATAGAGTCATATTTTGTTCGAAGTATCGAGTTGTAAGTAAATAAAAGTGTGATGATCATCATTATTAGAGCATTGTCCCAGTGGGGAAAGGATGATGGAGACTATGATTCCCCCACAAGTCGGGATGAGACTCCGGACGAAAATAAATAAATGAAAGAGGCCAAAGAAACTCAAATAAAAAAAGAAGAGAAAAGAGGCCATAAAAAAGAGAGAAGGCCCCAAAAAAATGAGAGAAAAAGAGAGAAGGGACAATGCTACTATCCTTTTACCACACTTGTGCTTCAAAGTAGCACCATGATCTTCATGATAAAGAGTCTCCTATGTTGTCACTTCCATATACTAGTGGGAATCTTTCATTATAGAACTTGGCTTGTATATTCCAATGATGGGCTTCTTCAAAACACCCTAGGTCTTCGTGAGCAAGCGAGTTGGATGCACACCCACTAGTTTCTTTTGTTGAGCTTTCATATACTTATAGCTCTAGTGCATCTGTTGCATGGCAATCCCTATTCACTCACATTGATATCTATTGATGGGCATCTCCATAGCCCGTTGAAACGCCTAGTTGATGTGAGACTATCTTCTCCTTTTTGTCTTCTCCACAACCACCATTCTATTCCACCTATAGTGCTATGTCCATGGCTCACGCTCATGTATTGCGTGGAGATTGAAAAAGTTTGAGAACATCAAAAGTATGAAACAATTGCTTGGCTTGTCATCAGGGTTGTGCATGATTTAAATATGTTGTGTGGTGAAGATGGAGCATAGCCAGACTATATGATTTTGTAGGGATAGCTTTCTTTGGCCATGTTATTTTGAGAAGACATAATTGCTTTGTTAGTATGCTTGGAGTCCACGTCAAGGAAGCTTCGAGGAAGCCACGAGTTAGGGGGCGCGCCCACCCCCCTGGGCGCGCCCTCCACCCTCGTGGGCCCCTCGTGGCTCCCCTGACGTACTTATTCCTCCTATATATACCCATATACCCTAGAACAATCGGGGAGCACAATAGATCGGGAGTTCCGCCGCCAGAAGCCTCCGTAGCCACCAAAAGCCAATCTAGACCCGTTCCGGCACCCTGCCGGAGGGGGAATCCCTCTCCGGTGGCCATCTTCATCATCCCGGTACTCTCCATGACGAGGAGGGAGTAGTTCTCCCTCGGGGCTGAGGGTATGTACCAGTAGCTGTGTGTTTGATCTCTCTCTCTCTCATGTTCTTGAGGTGGTACGATCTTGATGTATCGCGAGCTTTTCTATTATAGTTGGATACTATGATGTTTTCTCCCCCCTCTACTCTCTTGTAATGGATTGAGTTTCCCCTTTGAGGTTATCTTATCGGATTGAGTCTTTAAAGATTTTAGAACACTTGATGTATGTCTTGCCATGCGTATCTGTGGTGACAATGGGATATCACGCGATTCACTTGATGTATGTTTTGGTGATCAACTTGCGGGTTCCGCCCATGAACCTATGCATAGGGGTTGGCACACATTTTTGTCGTGATTCTCTATTAGAAACTTTGGGGCACTCTTTGAGGTTCTATGTGTTGGTTGAATAGATGAATTTGAGATTGTGTGATGCATATCGTATAATCATAGCCACGGATACTTGAGGTGACATTGGAGTATCTAGGTGACATTAGGGTTTTGATTGATTTGTGTCTTAAGGTGTTATTCTAGTACGAACTCTAGGGCTGTTTGTGACACCTATAAGAATATCCCAATGGATTGATTGGAAAGAATAACTTAGAGGTGGTTTCGTACCTTACCATAATCTCTTCGTTTGTTCTCCGCTATTAGTGACTTTGGAGTGACTCTTTGTTGCATGTTGAGGATAGTTATGTGATCCAATTATGTTATTATTGTTGAGAGAACTTGCACTAGTGAAAGTATGAACCCTAGGCCTTTTTCCTAGCATTGCAATACCGTTTACGCTCACTTTTATCATTAGTTACCTTGCTGTTTTTATATTTTCAGATTACAAAAACTATTATCTACTATCCATATACCACTTGTATCACCATCTCTTCGCCGAACTAGTGCACCTATACAATTTACCATTGTATTGGGTGTGTTGGGGACACATGAGACTCTTTGTTATTTGGTTGCAGGGTTGCTTGAGAGAGACCATCTTCATCCTATGCCTCCTACGGATTGATAAACCTTAGGTCATCCACTTGAGGGAAATTTGTTACTGTCCTACAAACCTCTGCACTTGGAGGCCCAACAACGTCTACAAGAAGAAGGTTGTGTAGTAGACATCAAGCTCTTTTCTGGCGCCGTTGCCGGGGAGGTGAGTGCTTGAAGGTGTATCTTTAGATCTTGAAATTGAGTCTTTTAGTTTCTTGTTTTATCACTAGTTTAGTTTATAAAAGAAAATTAAAAAAATGGAATTGAGTTTGCCTCATATGCTTCATCTTTTTAATATCTTTCGTGAGTATGATGGAAAGGAAAATTGTGCCAAAGTGTTAGAAGAAGAATGCATTAAAATGTTCGGCACTAAATATTTGAATGGTGAGCATGATTGCAATGTTGTTAGTATGAATTCCTTGAATATCCATGATGCTAATGATATGCAAAGCCACAAGCTTGGGGAAGCTATGTTTGATGAAGATGATATTTTTTGTCCCCCAAGTTTTGATGAGAAAATTTATTATGATGAAAGCATGCCTCCTATTTATGATGATTTTATTGATGAAAGTGGATTTGGAGAGGTCATGACTTTATTTTGTGATGAATCCACTATTCCGGAAGAGGTTCCAATTGATTATGAGAACAAAGTTGCTATCTATGATGATTATTGTGATGACTTGTATGCTATAAAGAATAATGATATCCATGAAACTTGTCATCATGATTTTAGTTTTCAATTGGATTATGCCTCACATGATAATTATTTTGTTGAGTTTGCTCCCACTATTATTCATGAGAAGAATTTTGCTTATGTGGAGAGTAATAAAATTTCTATGCTTGTAGATCATGAAAAGCATGCTTTAGGTGCTGGTTATATTGTTGAATTCATTCATGATGCTACTAAAAATTATTATGGGGGAGGAATATATGCTTGTAGGAATTGCAATAATATCAAGTTTCCTCTCTATGTGCTTAAAATTTTGAAGTTATGCTTGTTTCACCTTCTGATGCTAGTTGATTATTGTTCCCACAAGTTGTTTGCTCACAAAATCCCTATGCATAGGAAATGGGTTAGACTTAAAAGTGCTAGTGAAAGTGCAACTATCCCTAGGTGGTTTTGGTAATTCCTAACAACATATAGCTCATTGAGCTAATGCTATTCCAAGATTAATATTTCAGGAAAAGCTTAATGAATGGCATGGCATGGATGAGGAAAGTGGACCCCTCAAAATACTAAGGACAAAAAGATTGGCTCAAGCTCAAAGCTCAAGACTCTACATTTTATATTTTAGTGATCCAAGATCACATTGAGTCTATAGGAAAGGACAATACTATCAAGGAGGGATGAGGTGTTGCTTGATGAGGTTCTTGCTTCATAGTTCTTAGTGATATGCTCCAAAACCCTCAACTACCTTCCCACATACACATATGACCTAAACCAAAAGTCAAACTCGGCCCCGTTGATTCTTTCTATCCGGCGCCACCGAGTTCAGATGTCATAGTCACTGCCACAAACCCTAGGAAAATCGGTCTCACCGATAGGGATCTCGGTCACACTGAGATGGGGTTGTAATCTCTCTGTTTCCCTTCGTAACGTTTCGGTCCTACCAAGATGAGTGATCGGTCCCACCGAGATTGCAATGTAAACTCTCTGTTTCCCTTTTGTAACATTTGGTTGCACCGAAATGAGCAATCGGTCCCACCGAGTTTACCTGACCAACTCTCTGGTTAGCTTATTACCAAAATCGGTCCCACCGAGTTTGTGTAATCGGTCACACCGAGATTACGTTATGCCCTAACCCTAACCATATCGGTCCTACCGAGTTGCATCTCAGTCCCACCGAAAACCCTAACGGTCACTAGGTTTGCTAAATCGGTCCGACCGAGTTTCTCAATTCGGTCTCACCGAGATTGGTAAATTGTGTGTAACGGATAGTTTTTGTGTGGAGGCTATATATACCCCTCCACCCACTCTTCATTCGTGGAGAGAGCCATCAGAACATACCTACACTTCCAATACACATTTTCTGAGAGAGAACCACCTACTCATGTGTTGAGGCCAAGATATTCCATTCTCACCATATGAATCTTGATCTCTAGCCTTCCCCAAGTTGCTTTCCACTCAAATCTTCTTTCCACCAAATCCATATCCTGTGAGAGAGAGTTGAGTGTTGGGGAGACTATCATTTGAAGCACAAGAGCAAGGAGTTCATCATCACACACCATTTGTTACTTCTTGGAGAGTGGTGTCTCCTAGATTGGCTAGGTGTCACTTGGGAGCCTCCGACAAAGATTGTGGAGTTGAACCAAGGAGTTTGTAAGGGCAAGGAGATCGCCTACTTCATGAAGATCTACCGCTAGTGAGGCAAGTCCTTCGTGGGCGATGACCATGATGGGATAGACAAGGTTGCTTCTTCGTGGACCCTTCATGGGTGGAGCCCTCCGTGGACTCGTGCAACCGTTACCCTCCGTGGGTTGAAGTCTCCATCAACGTGGATGTACGATAGCACCACCTATCGGAACCACGACAAAAATATCCGTGTCTCCAATTGCGTTTGAATTCTCCAAACCCTTCCCTTTACATTCTTGCAAGTTGCATGCTTTACCTTCCGCTGCTCATATACTCTTTGCATGCTTGCTTGAATTGTGTTAGGATTGCTTGACTTATCCAAAGTTGCTAAAATCTGTCAAAGACTAAAATTGGGAAAAGGATAGATTTTTAATTGGTCAAGTAGTCTAATCAGCCCCCCTCTAGACATACTTTCGATCCTACAAGTGGTATCAGAGATTTGGTCTCCATTTGCTTTGATTTCCATAGCTTTTGGTGGTCATAGCCTTGGTTTCACAACCTAGGAGAGTATGGCGTCTAGCGAGGGAAATTCCCACCGTAGAGGTCCTTACTTTGAAGGTACAAATTTTGCTAGTTGGAAGCATAAGATGAAAATGCATATTCTTGGACATAACCCCGCCGTTTGGGATATTGTGTGTGTTGGCTTGCAAGGTGAATTCTTTGATGGGAGAGAACCGAATCATGAAGCTACCGCGGATGAGTTGAAGATGCTACAATACAATGCTCAAGCTTGCGATATCCTCTTCAACGGATTGTGGCCCGAAGAATTCAACAAAATCAGCCATCTTGAGAATGCAAAGGAAATTTAGGATACTTTGATTGATATGCACAAAGGTACCGACTCCGTCAAGGAATCCAAGTTGGATGTGCTTCAAAATCAAATTGACAAGTTCAAAATGAAGGATGGTGAAGGTGTCGCTGAAATGTACTCTAGGCTTGCTCTTATCACAAATGAGATTGCCGGCTTAGGAAGTGAAGAGATGACCGACAAATTCATCATCAAGAAGATCCTAAGAGCCTTGGATGGAAAATACGATACCGTATGCACATTGATCCAAATGATGCCAAATTACAAAGATCTCAAGCCAACGGAAGTCATTGGAAGAATTGTTGCTCATGAGATGTCACTCAAGGATAAGGAGGAGCTCCATAACAAGTCAAGTGGTGCTTACAAAGCCTCATGTGAAGCCCCCACATCATCAAGTGAGAAACAAACCTTCAATGAAGAATTGAGCCTAATGGTGAAGAACTTCAACAAGTTCTACAAGAATAGAAGCAAAGAGAGAAGTTCCAAGTCAAGGTCCTACAATGACAAAAGATCTTCTAGTCGAGAGCGAAACTGCTACAATTGTGGAAGACCCGGACACTACTCCAATGAGTGTACGGCTCCCCACAAGAGAAGAGAAGATTCTCCCAAAAGAAGAAGTAGAAGAGAAGAATCACCATCAAGGGAGAGAAGGAGTAGGGATGATCGATATGAACGAAGACCCTCTCGGAGAAGCAAGGATTCGGAAAGGAAGGACAAGTCATCAAGGAGCTACACAAAACGAATACATCAAGCTCATGTTGGTGAATGGGTATCCGGCTCTGACTCCGACAATGACTCCAAGAGAAGCTACCACTCGGACTCCAAATATACTCAAGATGAAGGTGTTGCCGGTCTAGCACTTGTGTCAACCAACTCCTACGACATATTTGATTCACCAAATGAAGGAATTGGAAGATGGTTCATGGCCAAAGGTCCAAAGGTATCACACCTCGAGTATGTTGATTTCAATAGTGATGAAGATGACTTGTTAGGTGATGATGATTTACTTGTTGACAACTATAGTTATGAATACTATGATGAAACGAATGACAATGATAAGGAGAAGATTGAGTCTCTAACTAAAGAACTAAACACTCTTAAGTTAGCTCATGAAACTATCTTAGGAGATCATCAAGAACTTTTAAGGACTCATGAGGAATTACATTTTGAAAAGCTCAACCTTGAGCAACAGCATGAGTTCTTAAAGGCAATCAATGATGATCTTCACAAGAAAAGTTCTTCTTACATTGCCAAGTGTTTACTCTTATCCACTTACATGCCTCAAGTTAAGTCTAGTAACAAGAACAAGAAAGATTCTTCCTCTAGTAGTAACAATAATCATGCTAAATCCAATGTTGTTGCTTCTAGTAGTTCTCTTGATTCCACTAATGATTCTCTTAGCCAAGTTACACTTGAGCAAGAAAATAGCTTATTGAAGGGAATTATAGAGAAAGGTGTTTACAAGAGCCTTGCCGGGAGTAAGCAATTCGAGAAAATTGTACGCAAGCAAGGAAGGCACCGGAAGAATCAAGGTATTGGTTTTGAACGAAAGTTCAATGCCAATGGAGTTGAGCGGGAAGAAGATCAATACCCCAAGACGAAGTTTGTTCCTCAATAAGAGAAGTATGATCCTACTTCTTTCAAAGGGACACAAGCTCAAGATGATCTTCCACCACAAGACCACAAGCAAAAAGGCAAGGACAAGCTTCAAGAGGAAATTGATGCATTTGAAGAAGCTCCTAAGGCCTTGGTCAAGTGGGTTCCCAAGACTACATCAAGTTCCACTTCTTCAAGTACAACTACAACTCCGAGGATTCCCATCAAGATGGTGTGGATCCCGAAGAAGAAGAACTAGAGAGTTCTTGAGGGTGACTCCGCCAACATACTTCACTCTTATCATTTTGGCAAGAACGAGTGCAATCAACTTCCACATCTTGCACTAGTTCAAGGAGTCACAAACCCTCTTGTTGGTAAGACAAGGGACAAGGTAACCTAAAGCTTTCATAGACATCATCTTGTGTGTGCATCACTCTATGTCTATGGATATCCTTGTTTGTTCCTTGTGGGACTAACCCGGGTAGGTATTGAAAGTGCAACTCACTCCAGGGGATAGCTCCAAATGATCTACGTCAACATAGAGCATCCACATCTTCAACACCTACATGAAGTCATCATCGACAAAAGCCAAGGTTAGTTCATCCCTCTTAGGGGGGATCTCACATCTAGGGGGAGCTTTACTCTAACAATTGAGTTAAAGCAACTCTAATGGTGTGAACACAACAACGCTTTATGTAAAAGTGGTAACCCCACTTGTGCTTAAACGATGAGTATGACCTATGATCAAATGTTCTCATTTGACTCCTAAGTCAATATACTCATATATAGATGACCTAGTCATCGCCAATTGCTTGATAGATGCTAGAATTTTTTGTGCATGCTTTGCCACATATTTCATTTGTCATTTTATTGTGTGAGCATGTTGGTTGCATAATTTACTCATTCGAGGACATCCACTTGTTGTTTTGATTGATTGGTTTCCTTTTCTTTTGGCCAAGTGGATGGACAAGAATGCCTAAGAACATTCTCTAGCTATCTATGCTTTTCTCATCTCAAACTCTATTCATGTTGCATCACAAAGTTTGATCAAGTCAGATTCGAACCACTCTGTGTGAGGAGCACTCGGAGTCCCCGATTCGTCATAGACTTAAACTTCCAAAACTTCTTTGTGCGTTTCGGTCTGACCGATTCACTCATTTGGTCATACCGAGATCACTAAGTCGATCTAGGTTTTCAATCTCGGTGCAACCGAATTGAACTTTTCGATCACACTGAGTTGCAGCAACTGCTTGCAGTTATGCATCTCGGTGCCACCGAGTTGTTCCACTCGGTCACACTGACAGGGTCGGGCTATATATACCCACGGGCAAAATTTTGGAAATTTTCTCCAAACTCTTTCGCCCGCGCTTAGCCCGCTCTGCCTCCAGGGTCTCCGGATCGTCCCCCTCGTCGCCAGTTGCCTCCTGCCACTGGTCTCCACCGCCGTCAACCAGAATCATCTCCGCCGTTGCCGCCGTAGCGAGTTCATCGCTGAACTAGGGTATGAACTTGATCACTGTGCTATCCTTATCTGATTCCTAGCACATTGTGTTTGCCATGTATCTTGCCACGATTGAGATCATTCTATCCATCGAAAACACTCTGTAGTTTAGTCATGAATTGAGAATTTAGGGTTAGGTTTCCGCTGAAACCATCTCGGACCCACCGAGTTGTGGAACTCGGTACCACCGATTCGGCTCAGGCCATTGCACATGTGATCCTTGGTCTGACCGAGAATTGCAAATCGGTGTGGCCGAGTTCACGACTTTGTGAAACCCTAGCAGTCTCGGTGCCACGAAACTGTGACTCGGTCTGACCGAGTTCACTAGTTTAGGTTCCAAAAGCTGCATCGGTATCACCGAGTTTACAAATCGGTTGATCCGAAATGCTTTCTGAGGAAAACTAAAACTAAGTTTTTGATTCATTCTTTTGCAAAAACCTCTGTATTTTGTGATGCTCATCCATTCTACCTTATCTATAATCTATTCACAGGGTCAGTTGTTAGAGATTGCATTATGTCTGATCAGAGTGACAGCCAGAACAGGTCAGAGGAGCAGGTTCACTTGAGTGAGGGAACTAGTCCCTCTAGCAGCTCAGATGATGGCAGTAGGAGCACACCAAGCAATCTGCCAAAGGCTGCCACCAGGTCCAGAAAGAAGAAAACTTCTGAATCTGAGGATGAAGACTATGTGGTAGTTGAGGATGAGGCCACTTCCAAGAAGAAAGTGGTTAAAAAGGAATGTAGCACTGCTGCTGCAACTAATCCTGGTATGAAGACCAAATTACCTACAAAGAAAATTCCCATGTCTAAAGCAAGAGCCTCTACTCAAGTACCTTTGGAATCTGAACCCAAAGAGGGTGCTACAGAAGGGAAGAAGAGGAAAGAGAGGGTCAAGAAGACCACTGCCAGAGTGCTTGGGAGATCCTCAATCATGAGAGATTCTGAAGAGGAAGAGGAAGAAGATGCAGCACCAGCACCCAAAGCTCAGAAACTTATGGGGGGTGCCATAAGATCAGGGCTGCTTCATCTAAGCCCAAAGAAGCTTCTAAGCCAGCTGCTCCAAAACCCAAAACTGCACCAAAGAGGAGTACCAGGAACATTCCAGCTGCAGAGAAGAACAAGGCCCCAATGCCTGAAGCTGCAATGGAAGAAGAAGATGATTCTGTTGTCTTGAGGAAATTGAAGCCAAAAATTCCAGATCACAATGATGCTCATCCAGTTGCAGAGAACATGAAGATCAGGAAGGACTCAGGTCTAAGGCTATGGAGAGAGTCTGATCCATATGCCACCAGGAGAAGGACTGCTGTGGACTACAGGTTCCATACAAAGGAACATCATGACTTCTATGAGACCATCTTGCTTGACAAGAAACCAATAGTATGTGACATGAGATGGGTCGACTGGGAGTACATCAAGGAGAATGATGAACATTATCCAGGTGTGTATGACAGTTTCAAGGCTTGTGGAGTTGATGAGTTTGTGGCTCAGAAGCTCACAAAATGGAATGATGAGCTCATCATGCAGTTCTACTCCACAGCTCACTTCTACCCAGATGGAAGGATTGTCTGGATGTCTGGAGGCACTAGGTACTAGTCCATGGTTGCTGAATGGGCGAAATTGATCAATGCTCTAGAAGAGAGTGAAGATGACTTGGATGTCTATGCCAAGAATAAGAAGGATCACAACACCATGGCACACATGTACAAGGAGATCCCAGATGCTGCTCTTGAGACACACAAGTTTGGATTTGTACATTACCTTCTGTCAGGCTTGCCAACTATCAACTGGATCCTCAGGCACAGTCTCTTGCCAAAGTCAGGAGATCACAAGATGATCAGAGGCCATGCAATAAACTTGCTTCACATCTTCGATGTCCCACAGAAGTTCAAAGTCATGAGCCTAATAGTGGAAACCATAAAAAGGACAGCTACAGATCAGAAGAGGAGTTGTGGATATGCCCCACAGATCCAGGAGCTGATTAACTCCAAGATGGGCACATGCACATATCTGCTGGACAAGGAGCACCTGCCCATCTACCCAGAATCTGAGGACAACACTGTGGTGATGGATGAAAATGAACCATCTTCTGTGCACGCACAAGCCAAGAAGGAGAAGGCAAAGGCTGAAAAGGCTACAAGGATGCCAACTACTGAAGAAGCATCTCAGTATCTTCTGAAGAGCAAGCAAGATCAGCTTGGCTACTTTATTGCATCAACTCTGAGGATTGAGAAGGGACTGGCCACCCTGACTCAAAACCAGGAGAACTTGGAAAGGATCGTGGAGCAAAAGTTCTATGACTTGGATGTGAAGGTAACTAAGATCCAGTCTATTGTGGAGCAACTTCAGGATGATATGCAGGAGAGGAAGGGCAAGACAACCACTGATGCATTTGTCAGAGTGCCTAGAGCTCAGAGGTCTTCTGCAGTGCCTGTTCCAGACACCAGAGCCACTTCATCTGCACCAGCTACAGCTTCAGTGCCACCAGCTCCAGCACCTACTCCATCAGCTCCATCTACATCGACTGAAGCCTTCGTTCTTGGAGTTATCCGGACACCACCACCTGAAGATCAAGCCCGAGAGACGATTTAGTGCTATGCATTTTCTAGGAACTTTTTGGTAACTTGTTGCCAAAGGGGGAGAAAAATGTATAGATCATAGGTGTCGAGAGAGAGCGTTGCTTTTTATTCTCTCTTGCTTTGGTGGTTGAACTTTATTTGCTTTATTTGTTTGAGATACTTTCTGTCTACGTGATACTTGGATGATCATGTGTGTTTGATCATATGCTACATTAATGCTTGTTGGATGACATTATCATTTTATCCCTATATGATCATTCACTTTGCTTGGTGATGAGTGCATGGATTTAATTATTATCATTTTGAGCGCTCCACCAAGATGTATATGTGACACGGAAGAGTAACCCATGAGCCTAATTCTCTATGCATTTGCAGTCCAAAGCAAATCATAAACTATGCACAAATTTAGGGGGAGCTCTTGCTTTTCACATACTTCTCAAAGCGACAATGTTTTTCACTCTTATTATCATTTGTCGAAGCTTTGATCTATATGTTGTCATCAATTACCAAAAAGGGGGAGATTGAAAGTGCAACTATCCCTAGGTGGTTTTGGTAATTCCTAACAACATATAGCTCATTGAGCTAATGCTATTCCAAGATTAATATTTCAGGAAAAGCTCAATGAATGGCATGGCATGGATGAGGAAAATGGACCCCTCAAAATACTAAGGACAAAAATATTGGCTCAAGCTCAAAGCTCAAGACTCTACATTTTATATTTTAGTGATCCAAGATCACATTGAGTCTATAGGAAAGGCCAATACTATCAAGGAGGGATGAGGTGTTGCTTGATGAGGTTCTTGCTTCATAGTTCTTAGTGATATGCTCCAAAACCCTCAACTACCTTCCCACATCCACATATGACCTAAACCAAAAGTCAAACTCGGCCCCATTGATTCTTTCTATCCGGCGCCACCGAGTTCAGATGTCATAGTCACTGCCACAAACCCTAGGAAAATCGGTCTCACCGATAGGGATCTCGGTCACACCGAGATGGGGCTGTAATCTCTTTGTTTCCCTTCGTAACGTTTCGGTCCTACCGAGATGAGCGATCGGTCCCACCGAGATTGCAATGTAAACTCTCTGTTTCCCTTTTGTAACATTTGGTTGCACCGAAATGAGCAATCGGTCCCACCGAGTTTACCTGACCAACTCTCTGGTTAGCTTATTACCAAAATCGGTCCCACCGAGTTTGTGTAATCAGTCACACCGAGATTACGTTATGCCCTAACCCTAACCATATCGGTCCTACCGAGTTGCATCTCAGTCCCATCGAAAATCCTAACGATCACTAGGTTTGCTGAATCGGTCCGACCGAGTTTCTCAATTCGGTCTCACCGAGATTGGTAAATTGTGTGTAACGGATAGTTTTTGTGTGGAGGCTATATATACCCCTCCACCCACTCTTCATTCGTGGAGAGAGCCATCAGAACATACCTACACTTCCAATACACATTTTCTGAGAGAGAACCACCTACTCATGTGTTGAGGCCAAGATATTCCATTCTCACCATATGAATCTTGATCTCTAGCCTTCCCCAAGTTGCTTTCCACTCAAATCTTCTTTCCACCAAATCCATATCCTGTGAGAGAGAGTTGACTGTTGGGGAGACTATCATTTGAAGCACAAGAGCAAGGAGTTCATCATCAACACACCATTTGTTACTTCTTGGAGAGTGGTGTCTCCTAGATTGGCTAGGTGTCACTTGGGAGCCTCCGACAAAGATTGTGGAGTTGAACCAAGGAGTTTGTAAGGGCAAGGAGATCGCCTACTTCATGAAGATCTACCGCTAGTGAGGCAAGTCCTTCGTGGGCGATGACCATGATGGGATAGACAAGGTTGCTTCTTCATGGACCCTTCATGGGTGGAGCCCTCCGTGGACTCGCGCAACCGTTACCCTCCGTAGGTTGAAGTCTCCATCAACGTGGATGTATGATAGCACCACCTGTCGGAACCACGACAAAAACATCCATGTCTCCAATTGCGTTTGAATTCTCCAAACCCTTCCCTTTACATTCTTGCAAGTTGCATGCTTTACTTTCCGCTGTTCATATACTCTTTGCCTGCTTGCTTGAATTGTGTTAGGATTGCTTGACTTATCCAAAGTTGCTAAAATCTGCCAAAGACTAAAATTGAGAAAATGATAGATTTTTAATTGGTCAAGTAATCTAATCACCCCCCCCTCTAGACATACTTTCGATCCTACAGCTAGTCATATTCTTCATGATGCTCTCTTTATGTTATAAAGACCGAATACCTTAGGGAGTGTTCGGCGTCGCGAGTTTGGCCTTATATGCATCAGCTCTGAATCATGTCTTTGGTCAAATGTTGGGTTTGCCCAGCTCCCATGTTTTGGTACCTTACGTTCCGCTATATCGGCTAAGGTAGCACTGGGAGAACTACTGCAATTGTGCCCTGGTTCATCCGGATGAGCACCTCAGTATAGAAAGCCGAAAATTGACTGTCATGATATAGCGCGAGACTGGTCAACCACTCGATGACCCAGCGGAATCTTCGGGATTCCTCCACATTAACGAAGGGCCGTTTCCCGGTCATGTACGTATGCGCCCTGTATTCGAATGAGTGCAGAAGTACCAGGGGCTATATAGTAGCTCACCGTCAAACTCCTATGGCTAAGTGAAAATGTTAAAGCAATATAGTCCGATTGCCTCGTTCCCTGCGCCACCACCTTCTTAATGGACCAAGACGTTGGATCAAGTGTGAATACGCGTTTTTTGCGAACACCCCCGCATTATCACTACTAGGGAAAAGGCTAGCAGCAGCGCAGGTTTTAGGTGTATCAGTAGCGCGGGGACCAGCGCTACTAATAAGGCGCTACAACTAACATGTAGCAGTAGCGCGTGCTCACCAGCGCTACTGCTACACAAGTGTAGCAGCAGCGCGCTTAGTGGAAGCTCGCTACTGCTATTATGCCACCCGCGCTACTGCTATTACGGACCCACGCTACTACTAACATAATAGTAGTAGCGTTTCTTGAGTACCAACGCTACTAGTATACTAAATACTAGTGGGGCACAATTTTTTTCCACGCTACTACTAACTTATTAGAAATTAAAAAAAAATCAACCAATTCCATTCTATCACACAGTTGTCGTATCTACTATCACACAGTTCCTCATTATAGCCATAACTCATGCATAATTCCTATCCTTTATAGGCGTAAGAGTATAAACTGTACACAGGTCCTCATTGTAGCCATAACTCATGAATAATTCCTATCCTTTATAGGCATAAGAGTATAAACTGTGCGTGGCAGCTACCTACGTAAGTGGTGCTTGCCATGCAAATTCAGAATTTTACCACTACTTCTAGATGCCAGAGAATGAGACACGTTAGTTGTTATGGTCCGATCAAAATATTGGATCACTCGTCAATGTGCGGCGCCTGCCCGAACTGATCTCGCGACCTGCAACTGCGACGAAACACACTGGGCAGCCTCGACGAGCCACACCTAACCGACGACAGCCACCGTTGTGACGGCGTCACGTCCCTCACCCTGGCCCTCAGCTCCAGCAGGCATCGGTCGATGTTGTCCTCGTGCCTCGCCAACAGCGGACGGAGGAAGCCATCGTACACGTGCCTCGCACCCTGAAACCCGAACACCAGTAAGATTCAGATTCAGAATTTGTCACATACCGAATCAAGTGTATCTAAATGTTGATCATCTCTCGGGCTCGGGGTGTCTGGTCGACTGCTTACCCATGTGCTGGGGTGCCGGAGATAGAGGACGAGCATCAGCTTCGCCTCTCCATACATCAGCAGCCACGACACCATCCGGTCCACGAACCTCTCGACGACCGTCAACATTGCCACCAGAACCCTGCAACATTACCAATAGAGGTTCAAAAACTTCAGATTCTATAGAAGAACCCTAGGAAAAACAATGTGGTACATGTCGGTTCCAATGTGCTACAAATTTTCCTCGAAATTCTTATTTAAGCCGTAATGCACAACTTAACTACACACTGAAGCAGCACATAGCTACTGCCATGACAAAAGATAACACAAAAGATTAGAAGCAATTCTGTTGTGTTGGAAGCCCTAAAAAGAAACAACACATACGAACCACATAAGGAGTTAAGAGGCATAATTCTTCCGGTAATTTTCTATCTATCCATTTTTCTAAGTAGTCACTTCAATACCTTGATATCTTCCACATTTTCAAAGATAACAAAGTCCATGAATCTACTGTTTGAAGAGCATAGTGACTATACAAACTTGCAAATTGGGCTGGCCAAAAACTAAACATAGAGTGCATCTTCTCTAAACAGAGAGTGGTACTTGTTGAAGACAAAATGGACTGAAGTGATAAAAAAAGGACACAGTGTCATACATACAGTCTACCAATGCACACAAAAGCTTACCCTCAAATAGCCAACCATGTAATAAGAAGACTAAAGCATTGTGGGGGGAGGGATGCTGCTGCCAGACAGTGTCATACAGTCTACAAAATGACAACCAGTGGACTCTTTTAATCTGATAGTGTTTCTTGTAGAAGAAATAGGCAAGATAAATCAAGTCATGATTGAATATTGATTGAGGACTACCAATCCATATATATAAATGTATTGTTTCTATTACTCAACAGAACATGTAGGTAGCAACCTAATATGATGCTTAATTTGCACGAAAAACCACAAACCCTTTTTTCCTCTAGAATAAAAGTACCTCCCAACTGTTCAAAACCACCACAAATTCATCTTGTTGCATATATCAACCGAAATGGATCCTAGTGTCACTAGTAGAAAAAGGGTCAATCGTGAAGCACATTAGTGCCGGTTCCAATGGCTAGCCGGGCCGCTTTCATTAGTACCGGTTCGTGGCGAACCTTTAGCACCGGTTCGTGCCACGAACCGGTACTAATGAGAGTGGTGGCAGGATGTTGTCAGAGTGGGGCCCCTCCAGCACCTTTAGTACCGGTTCGTGCCACGAACCGGTACTAAAGGTCGTCCTATATAAACCCTTCGTCCACCAGCACTCTGTTCTTCCCCCTTTCCCCTCTCCGGCCCTCTCCTCTGTTCTTCCCTTCTTCCTCTCGAGTTCATCACAAAATTTGCCCAAAATTTGTCAAGATTTGAAGGCCCTCATCCATTCAAATGATCACAAAGGTTAGCAACTTTGTCCTTTCATCTCTCATTGCTAGATTAGCTCTTGCATTGGTTTATATAGTGATTAATTTGTGAGTTTAGTAATTTGGGAGGATATATATATGTGCTAATATTTGATTTATATGCAATTTGAGGTCAAAAATAACACTTAGTTTGCATATGTAGGTGTGGTTTACTTAGTGCCTTCTAAATCTCCATCGTAGCCACCGTCGGTCGCCCGCACCGTCCCGTCGCCGGCACCACCTTGTGGTGAGCCTCTTGTTCATGAAATTTTATATAAAAATTGATGTGTGTGATTTGGATATATAGTTACTCGTATAATTATCTTACCCGTACGTTGTTTGTTATACATATAGTGCCATGGTTTTGATATCCGTCCCCGTCGGCCCTAGTCCTTGTTATGATTCGGATGTGGTATGTATATTCTCTTTTAAAACTAGTTGCATTTCGTGTTTATGACAAATTATGCCCATCAAGTTGACATAGAAATTTTTTCTAGGAGGTATCTGAACCTGAAATTCCAACCGACCCTATTGCCGAGAGGTTAAATTTAGTTGAAAGAGAAAATGAGTACTTGAAAGAAAAATTGAAAAGAATTGAGGGGGAGAAGATGGAATTGGAGTTGCATGTTGCCGATGTCGTCGATGATCACAAGATCAAGATGGAGAAAATGCGCTTGAAGATTAGAAAGATTAGAAAATATGCCATCGATAGTGAGGCTTGGTATCATTATGCTGTTGGATCCATTGTTACCTTAGTTGCGATCTTGATCGTATTTGTTGTTGCATTTAAATGCTTTAGCTAGAGAGTTATTTGTTTGTTGCATTTAAGTGTTGTATGAACTTTATGTATGAACTTGTATTAATTTGGTCTATTCGGTGTTGTGTAATGAAGATGAGCCGGCAATGGATGTACGATGACCGATGCTCTCCCCAGTTCGTTGAGGGCGTGCGTACTTTTCTGCTTGCGGCTGAGGCAAACAAGCGGGCGGATGGTTTTATGCCTTGTCCATGTGCTCGCTGTAAGAATGGTCACAATTACTCTACGTCAAGAACCATTCACGTCCACCTGTTTAAGACCGGTTTCATGCCCCATTATAATGTTTGGACCAAGCACGGAGAAAGAGGGGTTATGATGGAAGACAATGAAGAAGAAGAGGACAACGACAGCTATCCTGGCCATGGGTTCCCTGAATACGATGATACAACAATGGGGGAAGAAGCTGAGCCGGTATTGCGGGAAGAAGTTGAGCCGGCAATGCAGGAAGAAGCTGAAGAAGAGGCATCAGATGAGCCCGTTGATGATCTAGGTCGGGCCATTGCCGATGCAAAGAGAAACTGCGCAAGTGATTTGGAGAAGAAGAAGTTGCAGCGCATGTTAGAGGATCACAAAAAATTGTTGTACCCGAATTGCGTAGGTGACAAGAAAAAGCTGGGCACCACACTGGAATTGCTGCAATGGACGGCAGAGAATGGTGTATCTGACAAGGGATTTGGAAAGTTGCTGGTAATGATAAAGGATATGCTTCCAAAGGACAACGAATTGCCCGAGAGTACGTACGAAGCAAAGAAGGTTGTCTGCCCTCTAGGGTTAGAGGCGTAGAAGATACATGCATGCCCTAATGATTGCATCCTCTACCGCGGTGAGTACGAGGATTTGAACGCTTGCCCGGTATGTGGTGCATTGCGCTATAAGATCTGCCACGATGACCCTGGTGATGTCGAGGGCCGGCGCCCCAGGAAGAAGATTCCTGCCAAGGTGATGTGGTATGCTCCTATAATACCACGGTTGAAACGTTTGTTCCAAAACAAAGAGCATGCCAAGGCGATGCGATGGCACAAAGAAGACCGTAAGAAAGACGGAAAGTTGAGAGTACCCGCTGACGGGTCACAGTGGAGAAAAATCGAAAGAAAGTACGGGAAGGAGTTTGCAGATGACGCAAGGAGCGTATGGTTTGGTCTAAGCGCAGATGGCATTAATCCTTTTGGGGAGCAGAGCAGCAACCATAGCACCTGGCCTGTGACTCTATGTTCGTATAACCTTCCTCCTTGGTTGTGCATGAAGCGGAAGTTCATTATGGTGCCAGTGCTCATCCAAGGCCCTAAGCAACCCGGCAACGACATTGATGTGTACCTAAGGCCATTAGTTGAAGAACTCTTACAACTGTGGAATGGAACAGGTGTACGTGCGTGGGATGAGCACATGGGGGAAGAATTTGACCTAAAGGCGTTGTTGTTCGTGAACATCAATGATTGGCCTGCTCTCAATAACCTTTCAGGACAGACAAACAAGGGATATCGCGCATGCACGCACTGTTTGGACGATACCGACAGTATATATTTGGCTAATTGTAAGAAGAATGTGTACCTGGGACATCGTCGATTTCTTCCGAGCAGGCATCCCGTAAGAAAGAAAGGCAAGCATTTCAAAGGTGAGGCAGATCACCGGACGAAGCCTCGCCACCGTACTGGTGCTGATGTAGATGATATGGTCAAGGATTTGAAGGTGGTCTTTGGAAAGGGTCCTGGTGGACAACCTGTTCCGAATGACGCTGACGGACGCGCACCCATGTGGAAGAAGAAATCTATATTTTGGGACCTGCCCTATTGGAAAGACCTCGAGGTCCGCTCCGCAATCGACGTGATGCACGTGACGAAGAATCTTTGTGTGACCCTGCTTGGCTTCTTGGGCGTGTATGGGAAGACAAAAGATACACCTGAGGCACGGGAGGACCAGCAACGTATGCACGGAAAAGACGGCATACATCAGGGTCATGCAAGCTACACTCTTACCAAAGAAGAGAAGGAAATCTTCTTTGAATGCCTGCTCAGTATTAAGGTACCGTCTGGCTTCTCGTCGAATATAAAGGGAATAATAAACATGGCAGAGAAAAAGTTCCAGAACCTAAAGTCTCATGACTGCCACGTGATTATGACACAACTGCTTCCGGTTGCATTGAGGGGGCTTCTACCGGAAAACGTTCGATTAGCCATTGTGAAGCTATGTGCATTTCTCAATGCAATCTCTCAGAAGGTAATCGATCCAAAAATCATACCAAGTTTACAGAATGATTTGGTGCAATGTCTTGTCAGTTTCGAGTTGGTGTTCCCACCATCCTTCTTCAACATCATGACGCACGTCCTAGTTCACCTATGCGAAGAGATTAACGTTTTGGGTCCTGTATTTCTACACAATATGTTCCCCTTTGAGAGGTTCATGGGAATCTTAAAGAAATATGTTCATAACCGTGCTAGGCCAGAAGGAAGCATCTCCAAGGGCCGTCAAAATGAGGAGGTCATTGAGTTTTGTATTGACTTTATTCCTGACCTTAAGCCGATTGGTGTTCCTGAATCGCGGCATAAGGGCAGACTCGATGGAAAAGGCACGCTAGGAGGGGAACAAATAATATGTATGGACGGACATTCTCTCACTGAAGCACACTACACAGTTCTACAGAATTCCGCCTTGGTGGCTCCGTATATGGATGAACACAAGAATTTGCTACGCTTCAAACACCCGGAGCGGTCTGATGACTGGATTACACGTGAACAAACCAGGAGTTTCGCCAGCTGGTTGCAAGCACGTACCATGCATGACACCTCTATTGAAAATGACCTGTACTTGTTGTCCCAATTACCATCTTCGAATATAATGACTTTCAAAGGGTACGAGATAAATGGTAATACATTTTACACGATCGCCCAAGATAAGAAGAGCACCAACCAAAACAGTGGTGTCCGCTTTGATGCAGAAACCAAGACGGGAAAGGAAACATATTATGGTTATATACAGGACATATGGGAACTTGACTATCGACGTGGTTTGAAGGTCCCTTTGTTTCGGTGCAAATGGGTCAATATGACACGAGGCGGGGTAACGGAAGACCCGCAGTACGGAATGACAACAGTGGATCTCAACAATCTTGCGTATGCAGACGAACCATTCGTCCTAGCCAATGATGTGGCACAGGTTTTCTATGTGAAGGGCATGTCTACCAAGCCAAGAAAAAGAAAAGATAAGGAAGCGAATGCATCGTACGATGAGTCAAAGCGGCACATAGTTCTTTCTGGGAAGAGAAACATCATGGGAGTGGATGGCAAGACAGACAAGTCAGAAGATTATGAAAAGTTTGATGAAATTGCTCCATTCACAGTGAATATTGACCCGAGCGTCCCGTTAAATGATGAAGATTTTCCATGGCTACGACGCAAAGGGACACACGCGAAGAAAAAGTTTCACACCCAAAGATCTGGGATGTGATCGGCTTAGCTATCATCACTTTCTTCTGCGTCTCACACCCAGGAGGGAATCTCTGTTATAGTTAGGGTAGCTAGTTATGTGTTTTGGCATTTGAAACGCGAAGAAATTTTATGTGCAAGCAAATTCTTTCATGCATTTATTGATTTTTTTCAGCTAAATGACCCTGAAATTGAAAAGCATTTCAAATGAACTCAGAAAAGGATGAAAGTTGGCATGGTATCATAATTTCACCCACATGGCATGTGCAAAAAAGTAGAGAGGGTTACCGCAAAAACTGGATACACTTCGTGTAGAAAATGGACAATCTATTTCGAAGTATCAGGGTTTCGGACGAGAACTCATCCGTTACAAAGGCATTTCATTTTTAAATAACTTAAGCATTACCAAATTGAATATAATGATAAAACACACTAATATTAAACATAATAAAAAAGAATCACTGGAAAATGTATTTTTAAAGTTAAGTTATTCACAAACTAGTGATTCACACAAATTTCAAATAATTCAAAATTTAAACTATTCAAATTTAAAAACTACCGGCACTAACTGAAAGTTTCTAAAAACTATCAAAAATATTCACAAAGGAACTCTAAATACAGCAAAAAACAACTAAAAAAATAAAAACAAAATAAAACAAAATAAATAAAGCAGAAAAGAAAAAACTAAATGAAAAAAGCCCACCTACCGGGCCACAGCGGCCGGCATACGACTAGAAACCCAACCTGTTGTTGGGCCAGGATGCAGGCCCGCAAGCCCAATAGGCCTCACAGGGCAGAGTAGCAGAGGTAGGCCCAGAAGGCCTGCTTTAGAGAGGAGCTCGAGACAGCAGCGGCGGCGGGGCTTATAAGCAGGTGTGAGCGCCCTTCGGCTAGCGAGGTGGGACTAAACTTCTGCGCCCCTCGCCTGGCAGCGCACCCCCTTTAGTACCTGGTCATGGCACCAACCGGTACTAAAGGGGGGGCCTTTAGTACCGGTTGGAGCCAGGAACCGGTACTAAAGGGGGGTGCTCCCCCCCCCCCCCGCTTGGCCTGGCCAAAACAGGCCTTTAGTACCGGTTGGTGGCTCCAACCGGTACGAAAGGTGTCCCCTATATAAGAAACACTTCGAAAATTTTCAGTTTCTCGTCTCCCACTTCTCTCTGCCGCCGCCCCGTCCCGCGCCGTCGCCGCCCCCGTCGCGCCGTCCCCGTCGACTCCGCGACGCCCCCGTCCTCGTCGCGTCGTCCCCGTCGACTCCACGGCACCCCCGTCGCCGTCCCGGTCGCCGATCCCCTCGCTTCGCCGTCGCCGTCGCCTTTGGATCGACCTCGCCCTCGCCGTCGCCGTCGCCTCGACCTTGCCCGCGCGCGCTGTGAGCCCCTCCCCCGGCCCCTCTCCTCACACCAATCGATCGTAGCGCACACCGGCGCCGGCGCCGACCGTAGCGCACACACGCGCGCGCGCGCACACACACACTACATGCACACACACACACACACACACACACACACTACACACACACTAGACGCGCACACACACACAATTTTTCTGTTTTTAGCTTTTAGTTTTTTCTGTTTTTCATACAAAGTTTTAGATGAATTAATTAATTAGATTAGATTAATGTCAAATAGTATGTAGAAATGTTAGTTATAATATATATAATGTCAAATGTTATAGAAATGTTAGTTATATAGAAATGTTAGAAATTTGAGAAATTTTGGAAATGTTAGTTTTAGCTAGCTAGATGAATTAGATTAATTTCAAATTGTTAGACGATGATCGATGTTTTTTTAGTTTCTTATATTTTTAGTTATAAAATTTAGAATTTGCATATATGAAATCATCACAATCCATCATTTAAAAAATGTTACTTTACTTTTGCGGCATATAGTATTTTGTTGTCGACGATGCCCGGCCCGCATCCTCGCCGTCAACACGTCCGCGACGACGTCCTGCTTCAGAGGACCCATGTCCGGGACTGGGCTCCGCCGGGCTGGCACTGGGAGGTGCTACCTTCAGGGGTGCGACGCTTGGTGAGGAACCCGGCCCCGGGTCCCGTCGTCGACCCTCATCTCCCTTGGTGGCATTCACGTGGGCCACTTTCGGTGCGGAGGGAGCCGGCCCCGCCGGAGGTGGTACGTCGCCATGTCAGGGAGTAGGACGAGCACGTCCATCGCTACATGGCTGCTATGGACATCAGGTTCTCCAATACCTGGCAGGTTCTTTGGGGAGATCACCCGAGCTATGATCCAGTGATGGTTCCTTCTCTTTGGGTGTCCACCGCCCGCACCTCAGGAACCGCGAGTGGCCTAGATTACTCTGTACTATTCGATCTTTATTAGCTTGCTAGCTAGCTAGCTAGTGATGTATTCAATATTATATCTATTATTCGAGATGATGTATTCGAGATTATATCTATTATTCGAGACGATGTATTCGAGATTATATCTATTATTCGAGATTATACTAAATTGTTTTATATTTCTTTTGGCATAATTAAATAAAAGCTCTGGCGGACAATACCGATAGAGAGAGAGAACAGACCATGCTCGATATCATACGCGGGCCAGATGATGATCAGAATGAAGAAGATTTTGACGGCTCCGAATTTCTAAACAACACCGGAGAGGGTGATATGATATTCGATCGCGACGACCGAGAAGATGAAGTCATGAACTACGACGAAGAACATGTTGATCCTGAAACAACAAACACCGGCGAGGTATATATATTTATATTTAGCAGGAATCTGGAAATCATCGCATGTTTTAAATGAGTTGAAGATATATTAACGAATCGATCTTTCTTCTTTCAGCCATCCAGATCGAGCAAATCTTCAGGCAAAAGGACGAAACGAGGCCCGAACAAAAAGTTGAAGGAGGGCGTAAAGTACAATATCAAGGCAATCAGACCTAATGGCGAACCATTAGCGCCTAAGAAGATTGCGGACAAGTTCGTTCGTCAGTGCGGAGTTATTGTGAAGGACCAACTCCCGATCTCCCTTCAAGAATGGAGAAAGCCAGCAAATCCACGTCCAGATGTTACTTTTGTGGACGAGAAGCAAAAAAATCTGCTTTGGGATACTCTCATGGAACATTTCACCTTACCAGATAATTTCACAGAAGCAGACGTGTGGAAAGTCAAGGACGCTGCTTTTAGGAAGATGGCGGTTGCATTCAAGAACCACAAGAGAATGACGTGGGAGAAGTACGTCAAGGGAGGAAGGAAGACTCCAGTATTCGAGGGGATACTAGAGAATCAAAGTGCTCATTGGGACAATTTCGTGAAATTCAAGGATTCAAAATTAGCTAAGGAACGGTCGAGAATAAACAAGAAGAATGCCGAAAAAAAGGATAAGTTCCATAAGCTGGGGCCAGGTGGCTACGCGGTGGCAATGCCTAAGTGGGATAAGTCTGAGAAAGAGATGGAGGATGCAGGTGTCACTCCGGTTAGTAAGAGCTGGCCCCCCAGGTGCAGGACTTGGTTCTATGCACATGGGGGGGAGTTGGACCCGAAGACAGGCAATGCTTCGACGAAGGCATGTCTGAACGGAGCCGACGATGCGCTACTTGTTGCAATAGAAAAGGCTCGATCGGGGGTGTTCCAGCCCAACAGAGAGAACGACGAGCTTACGCGTGCCCTGGGAAATCCTGAACACCCGGGAAGAACACGAGGCAAGGGCGCTATTCCGTGGTATGAGGGGTTTTCGGACTGGAACACCGACTACAGAACCCGTGCGAGAAAGAAGATTGCGGAGGAGAAGAAGAGGAAGATGGAGGAGGAGCAAAGGAAGCTCGACTATGAATGCCTTCAAGGCCTAGAAGCAAGTCAAGAGGAATTGGCAGCTAAATTCCAGCGGCAGCAGGAGCAGATCGACTCACTTAACCAGCAAAGGGGGTCTCAGTAGCTGCAGCAGCTAGCGGATGATCCAGCATTGGATACCACCGCCCCATCCATGCCGAGAAGCAGCGTGGGTTCCGCCTTGGGCGACGCAGTAGTGCTGGATAGATACCCCGTGGATGACATCACGGAGAACACTAACTGCGAGCTACACTTCAAAATGAAGAACATATCCATGAAGGTGGCGGACGCCGTTGCTTTTTCAAATTCCCCCGAGGCAACCTTCCATTGCAACCCGATTCCAGCGGGCTATGCTCGTGTCTTGGTTGATGAGGTGGTGGACCAATATTCGGGGCTAGAGCTTGACATTCCTGGAGGTGATGAGGAGCACACACTCGGAGATGCCAAACATCGTATCATCCTATGGAGAAAGGATTGCATCATTTTTCAAAGGCCACCGACACCGCGTCACCCGACTCCTCGTCGAAGTCCGCCACCGAGTCAGTAGACTCCCGCTCCTCCAAGTCCACCAACGCGTGAGGCCACTCCTCCTCCTCCAAGTCCGGCAAAGTGTCAAGCCACTCCTCCTCCAAGTCCGACACAGCGTCAGACGTCCACTCCTCCTCCAAGTCCGGCACAACCTCAGGCCACTCCTCCAAGTCCGGCACAGCTTCAGGCCACTCCTCCTCGTCCAACTCAGCCCCGTCAGCCGTCTCCGCCGCCTTAGCAATCGTAGAAGAGACACCCCGCAGCTATGGTGCGTAGCGGTACCAGTCGAGGTCATAGTACAGGAAGTACAGGCGGAGGCAAGCGATATAAATATGGTCCAAACCTCACTACTCCTCTTCCTGTGAGGGCATACGACAGGACCGAGGAGCAAACCAATGCCATAGTGCGGGCAGAAGTCGACGCCCATTTTGGACCGAAACCGCCACCGCCGCCAAGGGAGAAAGTGCCTGTGGAAGTAGTTGACCACTTCATTCGTATGGCTCAACCACCAGCTCCTAAGCCTGTTGACACAGACTATGAGCGCCACATCAGGAAGTTACATCGACAACGTCTACAGAAGGAGGCGAGCTCGAGCTCGAGCAAACAACAAGCAGCTGTCGAAAAATGCGGGAAAACCGTTGCCCAGCTGGGAGAACAGGCGGCACAATCGACCCCCCCGCTTGTTGTGCCGACAACACGTGACAGTACGCGCGCCTAATATTATTGTGGCCAAACAGTTTACGTTCCCGAGGTGGGCGATGTGGTAATAACCCAGGAGCATATAATGCAGGCTGAAGAACTCAAGATCACTGTTGGACAACTCCTCGAGATCGAGGACATGCCTGTGATTACAGAGAAGGAAATAAAACGGAAATATGTCCGGGGCCAACCTTTGGTCAAGCCAGAAGATGTCAAGAAGCTCCCAACGAGAATGTATGAATTGCATCAATGGTACATGGACATTACCAAGAGATCCGATCGAGAGTCCCTCATGGTGTATGTCAAGAAGGATCATTACTACCATGAGAAAGCTGTGGCCGTTGAGTATTCTGAACTGTTTCAGTTATACAATCAAGACGCACTCGACAAATCTATCGTCAGTTGCTATTGTCTGTAAGTGATTTCTTTCTGTAATTTAAGTCTCAAGCTAGCTGTAGTGATCCTTTTGATCAATCATTACCTGTAATTATCCTCACTATATTCTTTTCTGTGGTATTATGCAGGATGAAGATGTATGAAATGAGAAAAGGTGGACGCTATGGCATTGGGTTCATTGACCCAAACACCGTTAATCAATACACATGGAAAATGAGCAAGTATTATGAAAAGCAGGTAGAGGACAACATGCTAGAGTTCTTGAAGCGCCTCAAATACAATGAAGATATACTACTTCCTTACAACTTCGAGTGAGTCACACTTTCTTGTACTACAAATTCTCTGTTTTTGCCTACTAGCTAGCTACATGTTTTTGCTTACATATGCCCGCTTAATTAAGACATGCAAACGTGTGTGCATGCAGATTTCACTGGATCTTGTGTATCATTAAAGTTGACGCCGGAACAGTTGAAATACTGGACTCGCTACTCAAAGCAAATAGTGACTACAACATCTTGTATGGGATAGTCAACAGGTAATTTCAATCATTATTAACTATATATCTCGGCCTATTTAGTTCGTCATTTCATGATATGAACTATTTAATAACCCCTTTATTCATTTTCTTTGTCGGCGGGCAGGGCTTGGGCAAGGTTCATCAGCGTCACGGAAGGCGAATGGAAACCACAGCTGAAATGGTTTCGATCCAAGGTAAGTAATTAAGTAGTACTAGCTAGCTAGCTAGCTGCCATCTCTTTAATTATCATGCTTGATTAATTATTATCTGATCAAATTAAATTCCATTCTCGTAATAAAGGCCCTGAAGCAGGCGCAGGGGACTAATCTATGTGCATACTGCGTTTGCGAGAACATTCGCATGATGGCGTCCGAAAGGAGCAGATCTCAAAGACAGGAATGGGTACGCTTGTCAGAACACTATTCACAATTTTTACACCATTATCGATATCTAGTCACACAACTAATACACATGCATATTGATCTCCTTCTTAACAGTTCAAAGAGGTGCGGGACAAGCTCCTAGAAATGGAGCGCGTAGAAGCACTTCAAGAGGAAATAGCGGGATTTTTGCTCGACCAGGTCATAAATCCGAAGGGAGAATACTATTACCCGCTACCGCCCCCATGAACCACTTCCAATTGTCATCGTGCTCCGAAGGCACCAATTAGGCTAATGCCACTGGCTCCGAAGGCAACATGCATATGTAGGAGAAATTGTATATAGCTATAGATGTGTGTATGTGTAAATTAATATGCTGGTTTGTGAGACATTGATGATATATATATATGATTGGTTCTACTAGAAATTCTATTTATATATTATATATATGCATAACGTGTAGAATGTGTAGTACCGTAAAATACCAGCAAACGAAAAAGAATTAAAATGGAAAACACAAAATTAAATGAAAAAGAAATCATAAAACCAAAAATCCCCCAAACATTTTAGTACCGGTTGGTGTTACCAACCGGTACTAAAGGGCTCCCGACCCCGGAGCTGGCTCGTGCCACGTGGTTGCCGTTTAGCACTGGTTCGTGCTGAACCGGTACTAAAGGGGGGGGGGGCCTTTAGTGCCGAAATGTTAGTGCCGGTTCCGAAACCGGCACTAAAGGGCCTTACGAACCGGTGCTATTGCCCTGTTCTGCACTAGTGTGTGGTTAATGATAATTACAAACTTAGCCTATTCACAATTGATTATTAGCTAAATATAAGAGAACATTGCATGTTTTACCACAGTAATTGCCAGAAAAAACTGAAAAACAAATGTTTCTACTATGTGGCATATCTGAACTTAAATATGCTATATCCCCATGTACCTTTTGTTTGCAGGTATCCTCTGGTAGCATTGCAGAAGTGAGAATACATTATGGCCTTGAATATACATATACGAATAGTAATCTACCAAGTAAGAAAAGTATCATGTTATATAACATATACAATCAAGTGATATAACTGGACGGATCTCCATACCCATGGAGAAGACCGGACATTGGTGTTGTTGTTGGTGGCGTGCGTTGTCTTGGTCCTAGTCCTGGTCATGGAGACAGACGGGGGTTAGAGAGGGAGGGAGAGACGAGGGAAGATGAGGGATTTGTACCCATGGATGCGCCTCCTCTTGCCTGCAGATCCATGGCGAGCTTGCTCCGTGGGCTAGGGTTTCGGGTCCATGGTTCCGCCGCTGCCGCTGCCACTGCGTGGTTGTGGAGGAGGATGGCTCCGCAGATCTGGGCGCCGGCTGAGCAGCTCGAGTCGAGGACGAATCTGGCCGGAGGGGAGGAAGGGTCTCCATGGATGGACGACGAGGGCGTCCCACAGAGATGGCCGCAACCAACCGGAGCTTGTCGGCTCGATCTGCAGCCTTTGGAGCGAAGGAGAGGTCGGGGTTCGCCGGCGGCGGATTTAAGGGAGAGAGTGGAGGTGGGCGGCGGCGAGGAGATCTGGAGGAGGAGATCGACCGAGAGGGGTGGGGGGAGGAGATCGACCGAGGGGGTGGGGGCCACGAGAGAGAGACTTTTTTTTCAGGGATTCGTGAGAGAGAGTTTGGCAGGGGTGGGGGTCGATCCGCGTGCGGTGGTGGACACACTTAGTAGTAGCGTGGGTATATCAAGTCGCTACAGCTATTCGCTTAGTAGTAGCGCAGGTTTTAGCATCCGCGTTATTACTATACCTAGTCTAGAGCCAACGCCCTGGCAACTTTAGTAGTAGCGCTTTTCTCAACTAGCGCGCTACTGCTAAACGGATATTAGTAGCGCAGTTTTGTAAAGAGCGCTACTGCTAATTAGAAATAGCGTCTGTTTTTAAACCGCGCTGCTGGTAAGTTTCTGTGTATAAGGTTTTCCCTAGTAGTGTATATGCATGGGGGCTGAAGCCGACGACTGCAAACTTTCAGGTTATATACATATATACATAAATGGCCGCACAGGAGGCATCATAATACTTTTAGGCAAAAGTACAAACACAACTTTTATAATTCAATAAAACAGTGTTTTTACAATGGGAATACATGTCACTAGAACATAATATTCTTCGAGCACTGAGCCTCTATTGAACGAGCGCCTTCAAGGACTCCTTCAAAGTAGTGCTCGGCAGGTACCCGGCCTACGGCTGAACTCTAGGTTGCAATAGCGGTGGCCTCCATCTCTGCCCAGTATGTCTTGACACGGGCAAGTGCCATAAGCGCACCCTCTATGCACGCCGACCTCTTCATAGCGTTGATGTGCGGCATAGCACCAAGGAACTGTTGCACTAAACTAAAATAACTATTCGGCCTTGGACCTTCTGGCCACAGATGATCCACAACAGACCTCATGGCAAGCCCGGACAACCTATGGAGCTCGGCCCACTCGGTCATTCACTCATTTAACAGCAGCGGACGCACTGGAACATGGAACTGTGACCAGAATAGCCTTTCCACTTCACGATCTTTTTGATCTTTGAAGTACTCGGCCGCATCAGCAACACTGGCTGCCAAATCCACGTATGCGTCTGCAGAACTCCATAGTTGATCAAGAGGGGCATACTTCGGATCTCCGAACTTCGTCCGCAACAAAAATGGCTTCCCAGCCGCGATATCCCCAGCTTGACGCAGCTCCTCCTTCGCCGCTCTGATTTTAGAGCGGGCTTCCTTGGCTGCTACCATGGCCTTCTCCAGGTCCGCCGCCTTCGCCCAGCTTCCTTTTTCAAGAAGATGGTAATGGTCGGCGGTATCTTTCAACTCAACGGCCATCTTGGCTATTCTTTCCTTGCTTTGGCAATGCGCAGCCTGTTCGGCCCTCAGCTCTTCGACCGCCTTTAGAGCGGTCGCATCACTATTTCTGGCTTGTTCCTTGGCTCGGGCAAGTTCCGCCTGAAGGGTCTCCACGGTGGCGGCTCCATTTGGAGTCACAACATATTAAAGATACTAGCATCATGATCCTCTTACTATGTGTTGATCACCGGAGAAATCACATACCCTGTGCCTCATCGAGCCGCTTGTTGACAAGCATGATGTCGGCATCTACCGCATCAAGTTGTCGCTTCAGCTCGGCAAACTCACCAGTCCGGCTAGCCACCGGACCTTCAGCCATGTGCACATAAAGGCAGCCTGATTATTACCTGGGACTATAATCCTCTGTTTGTTGCCGTTCTCGATGGCAACCAGAGTCTCAGGGGCTACTATCTGCATAGGGAACACCTAACGTGTGCGGTACTGCCAAAAACATACACTATTCCACGTACCTCGAAGCCTTTCAGCAGAATCATAAAAGCTTCATGCAACCCGCTTTCGGCGGATGAAATCCTCTCAATCACCGTACCAATTAGCGTACGATGCGCTTCTGAGATGGCCATTCAGTGCGTCCGATCGCACACCGGACGGTTTCGGACTCTTTCTGTTGATCTCTTTAGGAGCCGAATACTGAGGACTTCGGGAGGCTGAAGGATTACCCTCTGGCCTTGGCGTATCAGGAGAAACCCTCCGCGACGACACTTCAGGGTCGCCCGCCTCATGAGGCGGGGTGGCATGGGGAGGTGTTTCGCTCTCCATCATCTCCGGAACAAGATCCCCCGAAGACGAATTCTGTCGAGAAGGGCTACGATCCGAACTACAAGATATATGCTTTGGTTATTGTCTTCAGAAGTAATGTAGGATATTTTTACTATCGCCAACGCGTCCCCGATCGCCAACGGCCTCGCCCTACACGCACGCCTACGGTGTACTCCTACACGGGCACCCCCGTGCACCATACGCATGCACACATGCACACCTACGCCACGGACCTGACGTGCCCGACACGCCCAGCGCGCGCCCATACACGCGCCCGACGCGTCCGACCCGTCGTCGCGGCTTATTTGACCAACATGTTATGAACATCCATGTTTTTTTTCAGAACTTTATTGAATGTTTTAATTTGAATTTCTTAAGTTAGTAAATCATGGGAGCATATGAGAGGTGATATATATTTAGTGTGTACGGCCGCGGCCTCTACCAAAACAGTGCCGAATAGGAGCTGACAATGTAAACATCCTTGACTGACTCGAGCACGGCACTCAGCAAGCATACGTTGGCATTGGCCATTTGGTTTGGCCGTTTGGTATAGTTTGGTTTGGTGACATGAATAAATGAATTGGCGAGTGAGATCCGCAAGAGATGAATGCAGACATGCAGGTCATATTTAGGCTAGCCAGCACCTACTGAAACGCAATGAATGGATTTGAAGGCACGCGCGCTCGCGCACGTACACTACTCTACTCTACATGCTGCACCACACCACCGATAGACTGGTAGCGCTGGCATTTACTCAGGCCATGTGATCCTTGCCAGTCTGCATGCCCCGAAAGCCATGCATAAATCCTACCCTCTCCAACACACTCCACTCCACTCCACTCTCCAGTGCACTCCACACACTCTGCTACTAGCTACCAATGACAATGGGCGTGGGGCGTGCAACAAGAAGGATGCAAGGCAGGAGTTCCATGTCGGTCTTGCTGGTGTCGTTGCTGCTGCTGGCGGCGGCGGCCGGTGTTTCCAGCCGAGCCACGTACACGGGCAGCAGCACCGCAGGTGCCGGTGCAAGTGTGACGACGACGGCGCCGCCGAAGAAGCATGTTGATGGGAAGAAGCAGCAGGTGCCGGCGCTGGTGGTGTTCGGCGACTCGATCGTCGACCCGGGCAACAACAACGCCATCAGCACCATCGTCAAGGCCAACTTCGCGCCCTACGGCCACGACTTCGGCGCCGACCACCGCCCCACGGGCCGCTTCTGCAACGGCAGGATCCCCACCGACTTCATCGCCTCCAGGCTCGGCCTCAAGCAGCTCCTCCCGGCGTACCTGGCCCCGAACCTGACGACGCACGACCTGCTCACCGGCGTCAGCTTCGCGTCGGGCGGCACGGGGTACGACCCGCTCACGGCGCAGCTCGCCTCCGTCATCTCCATGACGGACCAGCTCCGCATGTTCGACGAGTACAAGGCCAGGGTCCGCGCCGCGGCCGGCGACGCCGCGCTCTCGGAGATCCTCGCCAGGGGCGTGTTCGCGGTGTGCGCCGGCAGCGACGACGTGGCCAACACCTACTTCACCATGCGCGCGCGGAGCTCCTACTCGCACGCCTCCTACGCGTCGCTCATGGTCGCCCACGCCACCGCCTTCCTCGACGGCCTGCTGGCCGCGGGCGCCCGCCGCGTCGCCGTCATCTCCATGCCGCCCATCGGGTGCGTGCCCTCCCAGCGCACGCTCTCGGGCGGCATGGGGCGCGAGTGCTCCCCGGACCACAACGAGATCGCGGAGCTGGTGAACTCGGGAATGGGCACCGCCGTCGACACCCTCAAGGCGAAGCACCCGGGGGCGAGGGTGATGCTGATGGACATCTACGGGTACCTGCTGGACATGATGGTGCGGCCGGACGGGTACGGGTTCAGGGAGTCCACGCTGGGCTGCTGCGGCACGGGCATGATGGAGGTCGCCGTGCTGTGCAACGGCGTCACGTCGGCGGTGTGCGGGGACGTGGAGGAGTACTTGTTCTGGGACAGCTACCACCCCACCGAGAAGGCCTACAGGATCCTCGTTGACTACGTCTACGACAACTACCTCAAGGAGCTCATCGCCTAGGCCTACCTATATATCCTTGCTGTAACCCCTACCTTGCATTATTCTCTGGGAGTTTCGTTTCCATTCATTGCGTCTGTATTGTGCACGTAGCACCTTGTGACAACAATTGTCAATTATTGTTGATCTTTAAGAGGTCATTATCGGCTTGAGATCGGACCGTTAGAAGGAGAGAGAGGTTTGGTGGAATATGATGGATGTTTTATTCATAGTTTAAAAAACCGAACCGGAAATCGAACCGGAAAGGTTGTCGGTTCAGGTTTTTACCGGTCGGACCGCCGATTCACCGGTTCGATTGTTGGTTTTTTTAATAAATAAAATAATACTCCCTCCGTCCGGAAATACTTGTCATCAAAATGGATGGAAATGAATGTACCTACAACTAAAATACATCTAGATACATCCATTTCAATGACAAGTATTTCCGGACGGAGGGAGTATATATTGATTAATATATGTGCTAATATAGAGTGAAACAATGGTCAAATAAAATTATAACCATGTAGTGGACAACAAAGTAGCACAATTAAGTTGGTTATTGAGCCATGGGCAGGCCCCGCCTACTACTCACACGCCATTGGATCGAATCCCACTTTCCCAATTTCTATTAAAAAAATTCCTGATTTTTCCCGGTTCAATTACCCGGTTTTTTCACCGGTTCTCCAGAAAACCGGCCAGTTCGATCGGTTTTTTCCGGTTTGATTGCATATCGGTCTTATTAGCTTAAAAACCCGATGAGGCTGCCGGTTCCGGTTTTTTCCGGTTCGACCGCCGGTCCGGTCCGGTTTTTTAAACTATGGTTTTATTGAGCTTCAAGGACGAGTATATATTGAGTACATGACGTGTAGGGTAAGAAACCTCTCTTGAAGATAAGGCACTCCCTCCGTCCGGATTTATTAGGCCCCTCAGCCACAATAGCATGTCCCGATTTATTAGGCCCTTCTAATTAATTTTCTTGGAATCAAACTCATTCACTTGCGGAGGACCGAGGGGTATTAACTAGCCCGTTGCATGCATCGGCCTAAAGCGGACGCATGCGCTTCTCCTGGTCTTCAGATTGGCCATGCTAGCGGCCATGCATCAGCATGCGCGTGAATTCTGGGCTGCTGGATGGATTAGCTAGAGTGTGCATTAAATTACGTGACTCCCGAAACGTACAACACAATTAAACACCAGAAATTTCCACCTTAATCAAGGCCAGTTACTAGGTTTCTTGGTCCTGGGGATCTTGTCTCCAGGCCCAATAAACCCGGACAGAGAGAGTAGAAGACGAATTACAAACTCTAAACTACCAAATACAAGTAACCCAAATATATCTCTAACATGGACAGCTAGCTTTGAAGCATGTGTACCTGCATGCAATAACATGACTCTTTGGAGGGTTTTCCGCAATGTTTCACGAGCTTTCTTTGCCACCGTTCGATCTCACATCCAATGCTTCAGGTGTTCCTGTAGCATGGGAGCATGTTGTGAGTCACGCGAGCACCTGATATTTTCCACCATTAACCAGTGGGAGTTAAAAATCCCAAGGATGTATGTTTCCCGCGATGGCCAAGCGCCGAGCTCCCCTACCTCCTTCAACTTTGCTGCCTTTGGTGATCTCCCACTAGTGCAGAACCGGGCAATAGCACCGGTTCATAAGGCCCTTTAGTGCCGGTTTGGTAACCGGCGCTAAAGTGTAGGCACTAAAGCCCCCCCCCCCTTTAGTACCGATTCAGCACGAACCGGTGCTAAAGGGCAACCACGTGGCACGAGCCAGCTTCGGGGGCAGGGAGCCCTTTAGTACTGGTTGGTGTCACCAACCGGTATTAAAAGGTTGGGGGGGTTGGGTTTATGATTTTTTTCATTTAATTTTGTGTTTTCCATTTAATTCTTTTTCGTTTGCTGGTATTTTACGATACTACATATTGTACACGTTATGCATATATATAAATAGAATTTCTAGTAGAAACGATCATAATATATATATACACATAAACACTATTCTAATCACGTGATCAGAATAATATTCTGATCACAATATGAACTTCCCGAGTAACGCGGCTGACCTTCCCCGTGTACTAGGTTGAACTTCAGCTAAAATGTGTTCAAATGGGGCTTGCTATATACCGTTGGAAAGCTATGGACACCAATATCATGACCCAAGTTAAATTTTTGGCAAAATGTAAGCGGTTTAAGAGCAGTTTTGAAAACCGTTTTTTCTTCATACAAAAAACGTGAATCGTATTTTCGATCGCATTTTTAAACCGTTTATCAGAATGACGCAAATAATATGGCGTTGGAAAGCTGCTGCAAAACCGCTCCATCCGCATGTTGAAAGTTTTCTCTAATTCCCTACGGTTAAAGAGTAATTCGGAAAATCGTAGAATTTCACAAGCGGAACACCAGAGTTTGTATTTTCGATGTCATTTCTAAACGGCTAATCCAATTGAGGCAAATAATATGGCGTTGTAAAGCTTATGAAAATGCGCTACTTTTTTATGCTAAAAGTTTTTTCTAATTTTGAACGGTTTAAAAGTAATTTAGGAAACGGTACAAGTTCCACCGAGTTCGTATTTTTGAGCTAATTTTTTAACCGTATGTCCAAATGCAGCAAATGATATGGCGTTGGAAAGCTTGAAGAAATGCGAAACTTTTTTGTATATATTGTTTCTCCTAATTCATTACGGTTTTATGTCAGTTTTGAAAATGGATAAAAACGTATTTTTGCCGTAATTTTTACAAACTTTATCGGAATGGGGCAAATAATATACCGCTGAAAAGCTACAGAAAATGCGAAACTTTTCCGTGTTGATGGTTTTCTCTGATTCCTAGCCGTTTTTAAGTAATTTCAAAAACAGAGAGATCATGCGTTCTGCCTTTATCGTGAAACAGAATCTTCGAAAATGCACCGCGTGAAGAACCTGAACTTCTCAGCGCATGTACCTGAACTTCACTCTGTTTTTCACGTGATTTTTTGCTCGTAGGTCTCCATCCACTACTCGAAACTCTCCATCCACTCACCGGAATTGAGCAAGTGATATACCAGTGGAAAGCTGCTGTAAGCACATAACTTTCCCGTGTTGATCATTTTTTCATACTCGTGATGATTTCAAAAAAAATTCATCTGAAATTCATTCAACGTAGTAGTTGAACTTCATGTTGTTTTCACGTTGAACTTCTGTGACATATTTTTGTTTGTAATTTTCTCATCCATTCGTTAGTGTTACACAAATAATATTCCTTTTGTACAAACGTCTCTCACAATAAATTTTTTAACTTTCTCCAACCGAGGACTTGAACTTACACAAATGATATTCCTGTTGTTTTGAGGTAAATTAGAAAATGACGAGATCATGATTTATGCGTTCATCGCGAACGAAAATGCACTTTGTGAAGTAGTTGAATTTCTGGGGCATGTTTGTTTGAACTTCACTCTGTTTTTGACGTGCTATTTTTTGACGTGCTGTTTTTCGCACTGCGTGAAGTAGTTGACCTTCTGGGGCACGTCTGTTTTAGCTTCACTCTGTTTCACTTTATTTGTATTTTTCTTATATGAAATACACACCATGTAGTACGTTAACTTTCAGTTGTTATCACTTTTTGAACTTCTCTCTGGTGTGAGAGAATTATTTTAAAACACAAAAAACAACATATTTTTTTATGTATTTCGAACATCTAAATACATGGTGAACCTCTCTCACAAGAATTTTTAAACTTTTCCTCACCGAGCACTTGAACTTCTAGTAACCATTTTTTCGTTTATGAGTTGTATTTAAAAGGGCAAAAAATGGCGTTGTGTTTTTTATTTTTTGAAGAGGTAAATCCTAGGTTTTAATAAACTCCGAACTTCTCTATTATTTCAATTTAAACTTCACATTTTTATATTTTGAGTAAAGAACTGCTTTTGATTTTTAAATAAACATCAAATTTGACTACCTTCTCAATTTGAACTTCATCTTTGATAATTTAAAAAAATGGATATCTATGAAAATCCTAGATTTTTTAATAAACATCAACACTTTGCAAAGTTTTATTAGAATTGGGAAAAATGCCCAAAATGGCATTGTTTTTTGAGCTTCTAAATCCTAGGTTTTAATATACTTTGAACTTCTGTGTTATTTAATTTGAACTTCACATTTTTTGAGTAAAAGTTTTGTTTTTGTTTTTTAAATAAACATAATTTGACAATTTTTTTATTTTTGACCTTCATGGTAGATTCTTTAATAATAGAGGATGTCTGAGTTTTTTTTAAGAATTTAAAATCCTAATTTTTTTGAATAAACATCGGACCACTTCACTATTTTATTTTTTACTTCTGGTTTTTTAAAAACGGGGAAATTCTTTTAAAACTTTTTATAGTTTTCTTTTTTTTTTAATTTGAACTTCTTCATTTTATTGTTTAGTAACAAGAAAACATCTAAGTTTTTTAACCTTTGATCTTTTTTATACTTTGAACGTCTTAGAAAAATATTGTTTTAAGTAAGCAAACAATTTTCTAGGTTTTTAATTTGAAATTCTAGGTTTTTTTGACCTTCTCCATTTAGTTTCAAATTGTACTTCTAGGGCTTCCAAATTTGAACTTCAGAAATTAGAGAAGAGAACATGTACTTTTGAGTACATCCTTTTTGAGAAATTCACCATTCTTACTCTATGAGAACTTCATTTTTTTAATATACGAACTTCTATGGGAATTTACATTTTTTTTCTCCACTTGAGTTTTGTTAAAACTTTCTATCATGTTACATATTTTTGAACTTCTTCATGTCGCATATTTGAAATTCTTTCTATTAATACATAAAAGGAAAATAATATCACCCATTTTTTATGCGCATAGGAAGAGGAACGCACATCATTATTTTGTACTTCTTTGTTATTTAGAATGGTTTTAATTAACTTTTATGATGTTTTTTTCTTTGAAACTGTAACCAAATTTGTTCTAAATATGAAAATATTTTTGAGCTGTAAGAAATACTCACTTGTTTTCTTAGACCGTAGGAATTAACTTTTTGATGCATTTTTTGGCTGTAAAAAATGCTCGCTTGTTTTAATTTGAACTTCCACATTTTCTATGTGTTGAATTTGAAGGAGGGAGCTAAAAACCATGGTGAGATGATAGATCCTCTTGGTTTTGGAATAAACATTTTTGTATTTCTATGTATTTAAACATGCCCAATATGACGTTGTTTTTTTAAACATGCAAATCCTAGGTTTTCATATATTTTTTGAACTTATGTGTTATTTTAATTTGAACTTCACCTTTTTTGTTTAAAGATTTGTTTTGATTTTAAAATGAACATCGGATTTGACTATTTTTTTTCAATTTGAACTTCATGGTTCAATTATCTAAGCATTTTTTATTAGTAAGATGCATTCTTCCTAAAATACAATGATTGAACTCTCTATACAATAATCTTTGAACTTTTGGATTACTTTGAAAAATACGTACTCTTTTTATGTGTATGTAAACTCGATGGTTTACACAAACTTCCTTACATCAAATCATGCGAAAGAACATGCATGAACGGAAAAAGGGGCAGGAGTTACAAGGTCCATAACTCACTTTTTGGTATCTTTCTAAAGGTTCTGCACAATGAACATAACATGTTATAAAATCCAAGCTATGGAATGAAATACACGAATATGAGTGAGAGGCTGCAGGAACACGCAAAAGCAAAAAATGGCATCTAGTGCGCATGTTCTGTAACTAGCATCAAATCTGGTGAGTATGTATCAACTGAAGTAGTACGTGTAGTGCGCATGTTCTATAACTACACGCAAAAGAAAAAATGAACTTTTTTTGCCTGATCCACCTGGTCCTGTAAGAGCTAGCTAGCTAGTAGCAGAGGGATGTGGCTCTTTGGGCGTATCTGAAGTTCTGAACCTGCCCATCGCTGAGCCTGCAAGTTAGACAGAGAAAGCCATCCGTGTTGTGCAAGTACCCAACGGGTCTGTAAACAAGCCGGACACACCTGCTGGGAGCCGGTGAAACGCGAGTAGAGGAGAGAAATTGTATGAGCACACACTTAGTAATACAAGAACCTTCTGGGAAGTTGTACATGGACTTCTCTGTACTGAATTTTTTCTCTCGTTCGCATGGACATTTTCTTTCAAACCACAAGCTCAAGAGAATACAGGAATGCACAAAGCAAAATTTCATAGAAACGATCAGGAATAAAAAGAACACAAACATTCAGTATGCAGCAGAAAAGTAGGATCGGTTCCTCCAGTTGTAGGCAGCAGCAACTTGGAGAAGATTCAAGCACGAAGGTCACGCTTAGGCCTCGGACAGGTCGCGACTTAGGCCTCGACAGATCGCTGAAGGCGCGAGGTGAGCGGCCATGGTGGCGGGATCCGACAGTTGCAGCCTGGCCCTACATGCTGCTGCAAGGGTTGGTCTCCCATGGCGGCGGCACACAGGACGCGGGCTTTCCGGCAGCGCACATGAGGAGAGGCGGGATCTGACGCGAGCTTCTCGCAGGGATCTGTGGTTCAAGCAGTGGAAGAGCCCGACGGGCGGCGCTGTATGTGGCCGGGGACAGCCGGCGGCACAGGAGGTGGCCGGGGCCCGGCAGCGGTGCGGGAGGTGGTAGGGGGCGGATCCGTGGTTGAAGCAGGGAAGGGCCCGGACGGCGGCGCTGTAGGCGGCCGGGGCTAGCCGGCGACACGGGAGGTAGCCGTGGCCCGACAGCGGCACGGGAGGTGGCCGGGGCCCGGCGGCGGCGCGGGGTAGGGAGGGAGGCGGCGGTGGCGCGATGCAGTTCCGGTGAGGTGCCAGATGGGATCGAGGGAGGTTAGGGGAGGGGTTGTGGCGAGCGGTGGGGTGGGGTTTCTTTTTCTTTTATGGATCGAGGGATTTCAGGAACGTCCAATCACTCTATATAGGGCGCTGTGATCCAAATAACTATTCTAATCCCAGGATTAGAATAGTGTTGTCCTATATATATACAATTTCTCCTAATTGGTGCCTTCGGAGCCAGTGGCATTAGCCTAGCTAATTGGTGCCTTCGGAGCACGATAACAATTGGAAGTGGTTCATGGGAGCGGTAGCGGGTAATAGTATTCTCCTTTGGGATCTATGACCTGATCGAGCAAAAATCCCACTATTTCCTCTTGAATTGCTTCTATGCGGTCCTGTGCTAGGAGCTTGTCCCGCACCTCTTTGAACTGTTAAGAAGGAGATCAATATGCAGTTGTATTAGTTGTGTGACTAGATATCGATAATGGTGTAAAAATTGTGAATAGTGTTCTGACAATCGATATCGTACCCACTCCTGTCTTTGAGATCTGCTCCTTTTGGACGCCATCATGCGAATGTTCTCGCAAACGTAGTATGCACATAGATCATTCCCCGGCGCCTGCTTTAGGTCCTTTACGAGAATGGAATTTGATCAGATAATAATTAATCAAGCATGATAATTAAAGAGATGGCAGCTAGCTAGTACTACTTAATTACTTACCTTGGGTCGATACCATTTCAGATTTTGTTTCCATGGGCCTGGAGTGGCCCTGATGAACTTTGCCCAAGCCCTGCCCGCCGACAAAGAAAATGAATAAATGGGTTATTAAATAGTTGTTATCAGGAAATGACGAACTAATTAAATAGGCCGAGATATAGTTAATAATGATTGAAATTACCTGTTGACTATCCCCTTCACGATGGTGTAGTCACTTGCTTTCTTAAGTACTGAGTCTAGTACTTCAACTGTTCCTTCATCAACTTTAATGATTAACAAGATCCAGTGAAATCTGCATGCACACACGTTTGCATGTCTTAATTAAGCGGGCATATGTAAGCAAAAACATGTAGCTAGCTAGTAGGGAAAAACAGAATTTGTAGTACAAGACAGTGTGACTCAGTGGAAGTTGTAAGGAAGTAGTATATCTTCATTGTATTTGAGGTCCTTAAAGAACTCTAGCATGCTTTCCTCTACACTTTTTTCGTGATATGGGTCTAATTTCCATGTGTATTCATTAATGGTATTTGGGTCAACGAACCCAATGCCAGAGCGTCCACCTTTTTCATTTCATAAATCTTCATCCTGCATAATACCATAGAAAAGAATATAGTGAGGATAATTACAGGCAATGATTGATCAAAATGATCACTACAGCTAGCTTGAGACTTAAATTACAGAAAGAAATCACTTACACACAATAGCAACTGACGATAGATTTGTCGAGTGCGTCTTGATTGTATAGCTGAAATAGTTCTGAATACTCAATGGTCACAGCTTTCTCATGGTAGTAATGATCCTTCTTGACATTCACCTTGAGGGACTCTCGATTGGAAATCTTGGTAATGTCCATGTACCATTGATGCAATTCATACATTCTCGTTGGGAGCTTATTGACCTCCTCTGGCTCGACCAAAGGTTGGCCTCGGGCATATTTCCGTTTTATTTCCTCCTCTCTAGTCGGAGACATGGGCTCGATATCGAGGAGTTGTCCAACAGTGATCCCGATCGTTTCAGCCTACGCAATATACTCCTCGGTTATTACCACATCGCCCACCCCGGGAACGTTAACGGTTTGCCCACAATAATATTGGGCGCGCATACTCTCATGTGTTGTTGGCACAAACAAGCGGGGGGATTGATTGCGCCGCCTGTTCTCCCAGCTGGGGAACGGTTTTACCTCTCCTTTTGCCAGCTGATTTGCTCGAGCTCGAGCTCACCTCTTTCTGTAGACGTGCTCGATTTAATTTCTTGATGTGGCGCTCATAGTCTGTGTCAACAGGCTTGGGAGCTGGTTCTCTAGCCATACGAATGAAGTGGTCAATCTTTTCCACAGGCACTTTCTCCCTTGGCGGCGGTGGTGGTTTCGGTGCAAAATGGGCTTCCACCTTGGCCTTCGATATGGCTACGTTTTCCTCCTCAGACTTGTCGTAAGGCCTCTGCGGAAGAGGCGCGAGGCTTGGGCCATATTGAAATCGCTTGCCTCCGCTTGTACCTCCAGTACTACCTCGACTTGTACCGCTACGCACCATAGCTGAGGCGGCTCTCTTCCGTGATTGCTGAGGTGGCGAAGACGGCTGACGTGGCTGAGTTGGAGGAGGAGGAGTGGCCTAAAGCTGTGCCGGACTTGGAGGAGGAGTGGCCTAAAACTATGCCGGACTTGGAGGAGGAGTGGCCTGACGCTTTGCCGGACTTGGAGGAGGAGGAGTGGCCTGAAGCTGTGCCGGACTTGGAGGAGGAGTGGCCTGACGCGTTGGTGGACTTGGAGGAGCGGGAGTCTGCTGACTCGGTGGCGGACTTCGACGAGGAGTCGTATGACGCGGTGTCGGTGGCCTTTGAAAGATGATGCAATCCTTTCTCCATAGGATGATTCGATGGTTGGCCTCTCCCAGTGTGTGCTCATCGTCACCTCCAGGAATGTCAAGCTCTAGCCCCGAATATTGGTCCACCACCTCATCAACCAAGACACGAGCATAGCCCGCTGGAATCGGGTTGCAATGGAAGGTTGCCTCGGGGGGATTTGTAAAAGCAAGGGCGTCCGCCACCTTCATGGATATGTTCTTCATTTTGAAGTGTAGCTCGTAGTTAGTGTTCTCCATGATGTCATCCACTGGGTAGCTATCCAGCAATGCGTCGCCCGGGGCGGAACCCACGCTGCTTCTCGGCATGGGTGGGACGGTGCTATCCAATGGTGGATCATCTGCTAGCTGCTGAGACCCCCTTTGCTGGCTAAGTGAGTCGATCTGCTCCTGCTGCCGCTGGAATTTGACTGCCAAGTCCGCGTGCGCTGATTCTAGGCCTTGAAGGCGTTCATAGTCTAGCTTCCTCTGCTCCTCCTCCATCTTCCTCTTCTTCTCCTCCGCAATCTTCTTTCTCGCACGGGTTCTGTAGTCGGTGTTCCAGTCCGAAAACCCCTCATACCACGGAAGAGCGCCCATGCCTCGTGTTCTTCCCGGGTGTTCAGGATTTCCCAGGGCACGCGTAAGCTCGTCGTTCTCTCTGTTGGGCTCAAACAACCCCGATCGAGCCTCTTCTATTGCAACAAGTAGCTTATCTTCGGCTCCGTCCAGACATGCCTTCTTCGAAACTTTGCCTGTCTTCGGGTCCAACTCCCCCCCCATGCGCATAGAACCAAGTCCTACACCTGGGGGGCCAGCTCAATGTTTCTGGAGTGACACCTGCATCCAGCATCTCTTTCTCAGACTTATCCCACTTAGGCATTCCCACCGCATAGCCACTTGGCCCCAGCTTATGGAACTTATCCTTTTTTGCGGCATTGGCCTTATTTATTCTCGACCGTTCCTTAGATAATTTTGAATCCTTGAATTTCACGAAATCGTCCCAATGAGCACTTTGCTTCTCTAGTGTTCCCTCAAATACTGGAGTCTTCCTTCCTCTGTTGACGTACTTGGCCCATTCACGAATCTTGTGGTTCTTGAATGCAACCGCCATCTTCCTAAGAGCAACGTCCTTGACTTTCTCCACATCTGCATCTATGAAATGATCTGGTAGGGTGAAATGTTCCATGAGCATTTCCCAAAGCAGAAGTTTTTGTCTGTCGTCGACAAAAGTAACTCCTGAACGTGGCTTTGCTGGCTCTCTCCATTCTTGAAGGGAGATCGGGAGTTGGTCCTTCACAAGAACTCCGCACTGACAAATGAACTTGTCCGCAATCTTCTTAGGCGCTAATGGTTCGCCATTAGGTCTGATGGCCTCGATATTGTACTTTACGCCCTCCTTCAGCTTTTTGTTCGGGCCACGTTTCATGTTGCCAGAAGATTTGCTCGATCCGGATGGCTGAAAGAAGAAAGATCGATTCGTTAATATATCTTCAAGTCATTTAAAACATGTGATGATCACAAGATGCCTGCTTATATAAATATATATACCTCGCTAGTCTTTGTTGTTTCAAGATCAACATTTTCTTCGTCATGTTCATAGTTCATGACTTCATCAATTCGGTCGTCGCGATCGAATATCATATCACCCTCCCCGGTGTTGTTTAGATATTCGGAGCCGTCATAATCTTCTTCATTCTGATCATCATCTGGCCCGCGAGGATTGCGTATGATATTGAACAGGGCCTCTTCTCCCTCTCTGCCGGTATTGTCCGCCATAGGTTTTGTTTAACTAATCCAAAAGAAATATATTCAAATTACAATGCATGGATGCAATCAATTAATAAGGAAAAACTGAATCAATCATAGTACATAATAAGCATAATCGAATATAATCTCGAATACGTCGTCTCGAATAATAGATATAATCTCGAATACATCGTCTCGAATAATAGATATAATCTCGAATACATCGTCTCGAATAATAGATATAATATCGAATACATCACTAGCTAGCTAGCTAGCAAGCTAATAAAGATCGAATACTACAGAGTAATCTAGGCCACTCGCGGTTCCTGAGGTGCGGGCGGTGGACACCCAAAGAGAAGGAACCATCACTGGATCATAGCTCGGGTGATCTCCCAAAAGAACCTGCCAAGTATTGGAGAACCTGACGTCCATAGCAGCCATGTAGCGATGGACGTGCTCGTCCTCCTCCCTGACACAGCGACATACCACCTTCGGCGGGGCCGGCTCCCTCCGCACCGAAACTGGCCCACGCGAACGCCACCAAAGGATATGAGGGTCGACGACGGGACCCGGGGTCGGGTTCCTCACCAAGCGTCGCGCCCCTGAAGGTAGCACCTCCCAGTGCCAGCCCGGCGGAGCCCAGTCCCGGACATGGGTCCTCTGAAGTAGGACGTCATCGCGAACGGGTCGACGGCGAGGATGCGGGCCGGGCATCGTCGACAACAAATACTATATGCCGCAAAAGTAAAGTAACATTTTTTAAATGATGGATTGTGATTTCATATATGCAAATTCAAAATTTTATAACCAAAACTAACATTTCTAATATTTCTATAACTAAAACTAACATTTCTAATATTTCTATAACTAAAAAACATTTCTATATAACTAACATTTCTATATAACTAACATTTCTAATATAACTAACATTTCTATATAACTAACATTTCTAATATTTCTATATAACTAACATTTCTATAACTAAAACTAACATTTCTAATAATTCTATAACTAAAAAACAGAAAGATTGCTAACTATTCTATAACAATGTGTGTGTGTGTGTGTGGTTGGCGGCCAGGGCAGGAGCTCACCGGCGAGGCGCGACGACGGTGGGCGGCGACGGGGATGGCGACGGGGATGGGGCGGCGACGACGGGGACGGGGCGCTGACGACGGGGACGAGGACGGGACGGGTGGGGACGATGGGAGGACGGGGCGGGGCGCGGCGCAGCGACAGGGACGACGGGGACGGGGACGGCGAGGGTGACGGTGACGGACAGCGACGGGGACGGCGACGGACGGCGACAGGGGCAGCGACGAGGGGCGGCGGCGACGGGGCAGAGGAGAAAGAAGCAGGGAGAGATGAGAAACTGACCATTTTTTTGAAGTGTTTTCTTATATAGAACCCACCTTTAGTACCGGTTGGAGCCACCAACTGGTACTAAAGGTCTGTTTTGGCCAGGCAAAGCGGCGGGAACCGCACCCCCTTTAGTACCGGGTCGTGGCGCCAACCGGTACTAAAGGCCCCCCATTTAGTACCGGTTGGAGCCACGACCCGGTACTAAAGGGTGTGCGCTGCCAGGCGAGGGGCGCAAAAGTTTAGTCCCACCTCGCTAGCCGAGGGGCACTCACACCTGCTTATAAGCCCCGCCCGTGCTGCTATCTCGAGCTCCTCTCTTAAGCAGGCCTTCTGGGCCTACCTGTGCTGCGATGCCCTGTTGGGCCTACTGGGCTAGCGGGCCTGCATCCTGGCCCAACTAGAATTTGGGTTTCTAGTCATATGCAGGCCGCTGTGGCCCAGTAGGTGGGCTTTTTTTCTTATTTTTTTGCTTTATTTATTTTTGTTTTATTTATTTTTGAGTTGTTTTTTGCTGTATTTAGAGTTTCTTTGTGAATATTTTTGCTTTAGGTACAAAAAATTACAAACTTTCTGTTAGTACCGGTAGTTTACAAATTTGAATAGTTTAAATTTTGAATTATTTGAAATTTGTGTGAAACACTAGTTTGTGAATAACTTAACTTTGAAAATAGATTTTTCAGTGATTCTTTTTTCTTATGTTTAATATTAGTGTGTTTTATCATTATATTCAATTTGGTAATGCTTAGGTTATTTAAAAAATGAAATGCCTTTGTAACGGATGAGTTTTCATCCGAAACCCTGATACTTCGAAAGAGATTGTCCATTTTGTACACGAAGTGCATCCAGTTTTTGCGGTAACCCTCTTTACTTTTTTGCAAATGGTATGTGGGTGAAATTAGGATACCATGCCAACTTTCAACCTTTTCTGAGTTTAGTTGAAATGCTTTTCAATTTCAGGGTCATTTAGCTGAAAAATCAGTAAATGCATGAAAGAATTTGCTTGCACATAAAATTTCTTCACGTTTCAAATGCCAAAACATAACTAGCTACCCTAACTATTACAGAGATTCCCTCCTAGGTGTGAAACACAGAAGAAAGTGATGATAGTGAAGCCGATCACATCCCAGATCTTTGGGTGTGAAACTTTTTCTTCGCGTGTGTCCCTTTGCGCCGTAGCCATGGAAAATCTTCATCATTTAACTGGATGCTCGGGTCAATATTCACTGTGAATGGAGCAATTTCATCAAACTTATCATAATCTCCTGACATGTCTGTCTTGTCATCCACTCCCATGATGTTTCTCTTCCCAGAAAGAACTATGTGCCGCTTTGGCTCATCGTACGATGCATTCGCTTCCTTATCTATTCTTTTTCTCGGCTTGGTAGACATGTCCTTCACATAGAAAACTTGTGCCACATCATTGGCTAGGACGAATGGTTCATCTGCATACGCAAGATTGTTGAGATCCACTGTTGTCATTCCGTACTGCAGGTCTTCCTTTACCCTGCCTCGTGTTATATTGACCCATTTGCACCGAAACAAAGGGACCTTCAAACCACGTCGATAGTCAAGTTCCCATATGTCCTGTATATAACCATAATATGTTTCCTTTCCCGTCTTGGTTTCTGCATCAAAGCGGACACCACTATTTTGGTTGGTGCTCTTCTTATCTTGGGCGATCGTGTAAAATGTATTACCATTTATCTCGTACCCTTTGAAAGTCATTATATTCAAAGATGGTAACTGGGACAGCAAGTACAGGTCATCTTCAATAGAGGCGTCATGCATGGTACGTGTCTGCAACCAGTTGGCAAAACTCCTGGTTTGTTCACGTGTAATCCAGTCATCAGACCGCTCCGGGTGTTTGAAGCGTAGCAAATTCTTGTGTTCATCCATATACGGAGCCACCAAGGCGGAATTCTGTAGAACTGTGTAGTATGCTTCAGTGAGAGAATGTCCGTCCATACATATTATTTGTTCCCCTCCTAGCGTGCCTTTTCCATCCAGTCTGCCCTTATACCGCGATTCAGGAACACCAATCGGCTTATGGTCAGGAATAAAGTCAATACAAAACTGAATGACCTCTTCATTTTCATGGCCCTTGGAGATGCTTCCTTCTGGCCTAGCACAGTTATGAACATATTTCTTTGAGACTCCCATGAACCTCTCAAAGGGGAACATATTGTGTAGAAATACAGGACCCAAAACGTTAATCTCTTCACATAGGTGAACTAGGACGTGCGTCATGATGTTGAAGAAGGATGGTGGGAACACCAACTCGAAACTGACAAGACATTGCACCAAATCATTCTCTAACCTTGGTATGATTTCTGGATCGATTACCTTCTGAGAGATTGCATTGAGGAATGCACATAGCTTCACAATGGTTAATCGGACGTTTTCCGGTAGAAGCCCCCTCAATGCAACCGGAAGCAGTTGCGTCATAATCACATGGCAGTCATGAGACTTTAGGTTCTAGAACTTTTTCTATGCCATGTTTATTATTCCCTTTATATTCGACGAGAAGCCAGATGGTACCTTAATACTGAGCAGGCGTTCAAAGAAGATTTCCTTCTCTTCTTTGGTAAGAGCGTAGCTTGCATGACCCTGATGTATGCCGTCTCTTCCATGCATACGTTGCTGGTCCTCCCGTGCCTCAGGTGTATCTTTTGTCTTCCCATACACGCCCAAGAAGCCAAGTAGGTGTTGGGGAACGTAGTAATTTCAAAAAAATTCCTACGTACACGCAAGATCATGGTGATGCATAGCAACGAGAGGGGGAGAGTGTGATCTAGTACCCTTGTAGATCGACAACGGAAGCGTTAACTTGGTTGATGTAGTCGTATGTCTCCACGGCCCGACCGATCAAGCACCGAAACTACGGCACCTCCGAGTTCTAGCACACGTTCGGCTCGATGACGATCCCCGGACTCCGATCCAGCAAAGTGTCGGGGAAGAGTTCCGTCAGCACGACGGCGTGGTGACGATCTTGATGTTCAACCATCGCAGGGCTTCGCCTAAGCACCGCTACAATATTATCGAGGACTATGGTGGAAGGGGGCACCGCACACGGCTAAGAATATGATCACGTGGATCAACTTGTGTCTCTAGGGGTTGCCCCTGCCTCCGTATATAAAGGCTCAAGGGAGGGGGGCCGGCCGGCCATCATAGGGCGCGCCAGGAGGAGTCCTACTCCCTCCGGGAGTAGGACTCCCCCCTTTCCTAGTAGGAATAGGATTCGCGGAGGGGGGAAAAGAGGAGAGAGAGGAGGAAGGGGGGCCGGCCCCCTCTCCTTGTCCTATTCGGACCAAGGGGGGGAGGGGCACGCGGCCCATCTCTGACCACCTCTCCTCTCTTCCACTAAGGCCCACTAAGGCCCATATACCTCCCGGGGGGTTCCGGTAACCTCCCGGTACTCCGGTAAAATCCCGATTTCACACGGAACACTTCCGATATTCAAACATAGGCTTCCAATATATCAATCTTTATGTCTCGACCATTTCAAGACTCCTCGTCATGTCCGTGATCACATCTGGGACTCCGAACAATCTTCGGTACATCAAAACGCATAAACTCATAATATAACTGTCATCGAAACCTTAAGCGTGCAGACCCTATGGGATCGAGAACAATGTAGACATGACCGAGACACGTCTCCGGTCAATAACCAATAGCGGAACCTGGATGCTCATATTGGTTCCTACATATTCTATGAAGATCTTTTATCGGTCAGACCGCATAACAACATACGTTGTTCCCTTTGTCATCGGTATGTTACTTGCCCGAGATTCGATCGTCGGTATCCCATACCTAGTTCTATCTCGTTACCGGCAAGTCTCTTTACTCGTTCCGTAATACATCATCCCGCAACTAACTCATTAGTTGCAATGCTTGCACAGCTTCAGTGATGTGCATTACCGAGAGGGCCCGGAGATACCTCTCCAACAATCGGAGTGACAAATCCTAATCTCGAAATACGCCAACCCAACATGTACCTTTGGAGACACCTGTAGAGCACCTTTATAATCACCCAGTTACGTTGTGACGTTTGGTAGCACACAAAGTGTTCCTCCGGCAAACGGGAGTTGCATAATCTCATAGTCATAGGAACATGTATAAGTCATGAAGAAAGCAATAGCAACATACTAAACGATCGGGTGCTAAGCTAATGGAATGGGTCATGTCAATCAGATCATTCAACTAATGATGTGATCCCGTTAATCAAATGACAACTCTTTGTCCATGGTTAGGAAACATAACCATCTTTGATTAACGAGCTAGTCAAGTAGAGGCATACTAGTGACATTCTGTTTGTCTAAGTATTCACACATGTATTATGTTTCCGGTTAATACAATTCTAGCATAATAATAAACTTTTATCATGATATAAGGAAATAAATAATAACTTTATTATTGCCTCTAGGGCATATTTCCTTCAGTCTCCCACTTGCACTAGAGTCAATAATCTAGATTATACTGTAATGATTCTAACACCCATGGAGCCTTGGTGCTGATCATGTTTTGCTCGTGGAAGAGGCTTAGTCAACGGGTCTGCTACATTCAGATCCGTATGTATCTTGCAAATCTCTATGTCTCCCACCTGGACTAGATCCCGGATGGAATTGAAGCGTCTTTTGATGTGCTTGGTTCTTTTGTGAAATCTGGATTCCTTCGCCAAGGCAATTGCACCAGTATTGTCACAAAAGATTTTCATTGGACCCGATGCACTAGGTATGACACCTAGATCGGATATGAACTCCTTCATCCAGACTCCTTCGTTTGCTGCTTCCGAAACAGCTATGTATTCCGCTTCACACGTAGATCCCGCCACGACACTCTGTTTAGAACTGCACCAACTGACAGCTCCACCGTCTAATGTAAACACGTATCCGGTTTGCGATTTAGAATCGTCCGGATCAGTGTCAAAGCTTGCATCCACGTAACCGTTTACGATGAGCTCTTTTTCACCTCCATATATGAGAAACATATCCTTAGTCCTTTTCAGGTACTTCAGGATGTTCTTGACCACTGTCCAATGATCCACTCCTGGATTACTTTGGTACCTCCCTGCTAGACTTATAGCAAGGCACACATCAGGTCTGGTACACAGCATTGCATACATGATAGAGCCTATGGTTGAAGCATAAGGAACATCTTTCATTTTCTCTCTATCTTCTGCAATGGTCGGGCATTGAGTCTGACTCAACTTCACACCTTGTAACACAGGCAAGAACCCTTTCTTTGCTTGATCCATTTTGAACTTCTTCAAAATCTTGTCAAGGTATGTGCTTTGTGAAAGTCCAATTAAACGTCTTGATCTATCTCTATAGATCTTTATGCCTAATATGTAAGCAGCTTCATCGAGGTCTTTCATTGAAAAACTCTTATTCAAGTATCCCTTTATGCTATCCAGAAATTCTATATCATTTCCAATCAGTAATATGTCATCCACATATAATATCAGAAATGCTACAGAGCTCCCACTCACTTTCTTGTAATACAGGCTTCTCCAAAAGTCTGTATAAAACCAAATGCTTTGATCACACTATCAAAGCGTTTATTCCAACTCCGAGAGGCTTGCACACTTTGTTAGCTCCCTTTGGATCGACAAAACCTTCCGGTTGCATCATATACAACTCTTCTTCCAGAAATCCATTCAGGAATGCAGTTTTGACATCCATCTACCAAATTTCATAATCATAAAATGCGGCGATTGCTAACATGATTCGGACAGACTTAAGCATCGCTACGGGTGAGAAGGTCTCATCGTAGTCAACCCCTTGAACTTGCCGAAACCCTTTTGCGACAAGTCGAGCTTTGTAGACAGTAATATTACCGTCGGCGTCAGTCTTCTTTTTGAAGATCCATTTATTCTCAATTGCTTGCCGATCATTGGGCAAGTCAACCAAAGTCCACACTTTGTTCTCATACATGGATCCCATCTCAGATTTCATGGCTTCAAGCCATTTTGCGGAATCTGGGCTCACCATCGCTTCTTCATAGTTCGTAGGTTCATCATGATCTAGCAGCATGACTTCCAGAACAGGATTACCGTACCACTCTGGCGCGGATCTCACTCTGGTTGATCTACGAGGTTCAGTAGTATCTTGTCCTGAAGTTTCATGATCATTATCATTAGCTTCCTCACTAATTGGTGCAGGTGTCACAGAAACAGTTTTCTGTGATGCACTACTTTCCAATAAGGGAGCAGGTACAGTTACCTCATCAAGTTCTACTTTCCTCCCACTCACTTCTTTCGAGAGAAACTCCTTCTCCAGAAAGTTTCTGAACTTAGCAACAAAAGTCTTGCCTTCGGATCTGTGATAGAAGGTGTATCCAATAGTCTCCTTTGGATATCCTATGAAGACACATTTCTCCGATTTGGGTTCGAGCTTATCAGGTTGAAACTTTTTCAGATAAGCATCGCAGCCCCAAACTTTCAGAAACGACAACTTTGGTTTCTTGCCAAACCATAGTTCATAAGGCGTCGTCTCAACGGATTTTGATGGTGCCCTATTTAACGTGAATGCGGCCGTCTCCAAAGCATAACCCCAAAACGATAGCGGTAAATCAGTAAGAGACATCATAGATCGCACCATATCTAGTAAAGTACGATTACGACATTCGGACACACCATTACGCTGTGGTGTTCCGGGTGGCGTGAGTTGAGAAACTATTCCGCATTGTTTCAAATGTACACCAAACTCGTAACTCAAATATTCTCCTCCATGATCAGATCGTAGAAACTTTATTTTCTTGTTACGATGATTTTCAACTTCACTCTGAAATTCTTTGAACTTTTCAAACGTTTCAGACTTATGTTTCATTAAGTAGATATGCCCATATCTGCTTAAGTCATCTGTGAAGGTGAGAAAATAACGATATCCGCCACGAGCCTCAATATTCATCGGACCACATACATCTTTATGTATGATTTCCAACAAATCTGTTGCTCTCTCCATAGTACCGGAGAATGGCATTTTAGTCATCTTGCCCATGAGGCACGGTTCGCAAGTACCAAGTGATTCATAATCAAGTGGTTCCAAAAGTCCATCAGTATGGAGTTTCTTCATGCGCTTTACACCGATATGACCTAAACGGCAGTGCCACAAATAAGTTGCACTATCATTATCAACTCTGCATCTTTTGGCTTCAACATTATGAATATGTGTGTTACTAATATCGAGATTCAATAAGAATAGACCACTCTTCAAGGGTGCATGACAATAAAAGATATTACTCATATAAATAGAACAACCATTATTATCTGATTTAAATGAATAACCGTCTCGCATCAAACAAGATCCAGATATAATGTTCATGCTTAATGCTGGCACCAAATAACAATTATTTAGGTCTAATATTAATCCCGAAGGTAGATGTAGAGGTAGCGTGCCGACCGCGATCACATCGACTTTGGAACCGTTTCCCACGCGCATCGTCACCTCGTCCTTAGCCAATCTTCGCTTAATTCGTAGTCCCTGTTTCGAGTTGCAAATATTAGCAACAGAGCCAGTATCAAATACCCAGGTGCTACTGCGAGCATTAGTAAGGTACACATCAATAACATGTATATCACATATACCTTTGTTCACCTTGCCATCCTTCTTATCCGCCAAATACTTGGGGCAATTCCACTTCCAGTGACCAGTCTGCTTGCAGTAGAAGCACTCAGTTTCAGGCTTAGGTCCAGACTTGGGTTTCTTCTCTTGAGTAGCAACTTGCTTGTTGTTCTTCTTGAAGGTCCCCTTCTTCTTCCCTTTGCCCTTTTTCTTGAAACTAGTGGTCTTGTTGACCATCAACACTTGATGCTCCTTTTTGATTTCTACCTCCGCAGCTTTCAGCATTGCGAAGAGCTCGGGAATAGTCTTATTCATCCCTTGCATATTATAGTTCATCACAAAGCTCTTGTAGAATTCTGTCAATGACGCAATCATCTGGAAGATTAACTCCCTTTTGAATCAAGTGATTATTATACCCAGACATTTTGAGTATATGGTCACTGACAGAACTGTTCTCCTCCATCTTGCAGCTATAGAACTTATTGGAGACTTCATATCTCTCAATCCGGGCATTTGCTTGAAATACTAACTTCAACTCCTGGAACATCTCATATGCTCCATGACGTTCAAAACGTCGTTGAAGTCCCGGTTCTAAGCCGTAAAGCATGGCACATTGAACTATCGAGTAGTCATCAGCTTTGCTCTGCCAGACGTTCACAACATCTGGTGTTGCTCCAGCAGCAAGCCTGGCACCCAGCGGTGCTTCCAGGACGTAATTCTTCTGTGCAGCAATGAGGATAATCCTGAAGTTACGGACCCAGTCTGTGTAATTGCTACCATCATCTTTCAACTTTGCTTTCTCAAGGAACGCATTAAAATTCAATGGAACAACAGCACAGGCCATTTATCTACAATCATACATAAGCAAGATACTATCAGGTACTATGTTCATGATAAATTTAGGTTCAATTAATCATATTACTTAAAGAACTCCCACTTAGATAGACATCCCTCTAATCCTCTAAGTGATTACGTGATCCAAATCAACTAAACCATGTCCGATCATCACGTGAGATGGAGTAGTTTCATTGGTGAACATCACTATGTTGATCATATCTACTATATGGTTCACGCTTGACCTTTCGGTCTCCGTGTTCCAAGGCCATATCTGTATATGCTTGGCTCGTCAAGTATAACCTGAGTATTCCGCGTGTGCAACTGTTTTGCACCCGTTGTATTTGAACGTAGAGCCTATCACACCCGATCATCACGTGGTGTCTCAGCATGAAGAACTTTCGCAACGGTGCATACTCAGGGAGAACACTTATACCTTGATAATTTAGTGAGAGATCATCTTATAATGCTACCGTCAATCAAAGCAAGATAAGATGCATAAAAGATAAACATCACATGCAATCAATATAAGTGATATGATATGGCCATCATCATCTTGTGCTTGTGATCTCCATCTCTGAAGCACCGTCATGATCACCATCGTCACGGGCGCGACACCTTGATCTCCATCGTAGCATTGTTGTCGTCTCGCCAATCTTATGCTTCCACGACTATCGCTACCGCTTAGTGATAAAGTAAAGCATTACAGCGCGATTGCATTGCATACAATAAAGCGACAACCATATGGCTCCTGCCAGTTGCCGATAACTCGGTTACAAAACATGATCATCTCATACAATAAAATTTAGCATCATGTCTTGACCATATCACATCACAACATGCCCTGCAAAAACAAGTTAGACGTCCTCTACTTTGTTGTTGCATGTTTTACGTGGCTGCTACGGGCTTAAGCAAGAACCAATCTTACCTACGCATCAAAACCACAACGATAGTTTGTCAAGTTGGTGCTGTTTTAACCTTCACAAGGACCGGGCGTAGCCACACTCGGTTCAACTAAATTTGGAGAAACTGTCACCCGCAAGCCACCTATGTGCAAAGCACGTCGGGAGAACCGGTCTCGCGTAAGCGTACGCGTAATGTCGGTCCGGGCCGCTTCGTCCAACAATACCGCCGAACCAAAGTATGACATGTTGGTAAGCAGTATGACTTATATCGCCCACAACTCACTTGTGTTCTACTCGTGCATATAACATCAACACATAAAACCTAGGCTCGGATGCCACTGTTGGGGAACGTAGTAATTTCAAAAAAATTCCTACGTACACGCAAGATCATGGTGATGCATAGCAACGAGAGGGGGAGAGTGTGATCTACGTACCCTTGTAGATCGACAACGGAAGCGTTAACTTGGTTGATGTAGTCGTACGTCTCCACGGCCCGACCGATCAAGCACCGAAACTACGGCACCTCCGAGTTCTAGCACACGTTCAGCTCGATGACGATCCCCAGACTCCGATCCATCAAAGTGTTGGGCAAGAGTTCCGTCAGCACGACGGCGTGGTGACGATCTTGATGTTCTACCGTCGCAGGGCTTTGCCTAAGCACCGCTACAATATTATCGAGGACTATGGTGGAAGGGGGCACCGCACACGGCTAAGAATATGATCACGTGGATCAAATTGTGTCTATAGGGGTTGCCCCTGCCTCCGTATATAAAGGCTCAAGGGAGGGGGGCCGGCCGGCCATCATAGGGCGCGCCAGGAGGAGTCCTACTCCCTCCGGGAGTAGGACTCCCCCCTTTCCTAGTTGGAATAGGATTCGCGGAGGGGGGAAAAGAGGAGAGAGAGGAGGAAGGGGGGCGGCCCCCTCTCCTTGTCCTATTTGGACCAAGGGGGGGAGGGGCGCGTGGCCCATCTCTGGCCACCTCTCCTCTCTTCCACTAAGGCCCATATACCTCCCGGGGGGTTCCGGTAACCTCCCGGTACTCCGGTAAAATCCCGATTTCACCCGGAACACCTCCGATATCCAAACATAGGCTTCCAATATATCAATCTTTATGTCTCGACCATTTTGAGACTCCTCGTCATGTCCGTGATCACATCCGGGACTCCGAACAATCTTCGGTACATCAAAACGCATAAACTCATAATATAACTGTCATCGAAACCTTAAGCGTGCGGACCCAACGGGTTCGAGAACAATGTAGACATGACCGAGACACGTATCCGGTCAATAACCAATAGCGGAACCTGGATGCTCATATTGGTTCCTACATATTCTATGAAGATCTTTTATCGGTCAGACCGCATAACAACATACGTTGTTCCCTTTGTCATCGGTATGTTACTTGCCCGAGATTCAATCGTCGGTATCCCATACCTAGTTCAATCTCGTTATCGACAAGTCTCTTTACTTGTTCCGTAATACATCATCCCGCAACTAACTCATTAGTTGCAATGCTTGCAAGGCTTCAGTGATGTGCATTACCGAGAGGGCCCAGAGATACCTCTCCGACAATCGGAGTGACAAATCCTAATCTCGAAATACGCCAACCCAACATGTACCTTTGGAGACACCTGTAGAGCACCTTTATAATCACCCAGTTACGTTGTGACGTTTGGTAGCACACAAAGTGTTCCTCCGGCAAACGGGAGTTGCATAATCTCATAGTCATAGGAACATGTATAAGTCATGAAGAAAGCAATAGCAACATACTAAACGATCGGGTGCTAAGCTAATGGAATGGGCCATGTCAATCAGATCATTCAACTAATGATGTGATCCCGTTAATCAAATGACAACTCTTTGTCCATGGTTAGGAAACATAACCATCTTTGATTAACGAGCTAGTCAAGTAGAGGCATACTAGTGACATTCTGTTTGTCTATGTATTCACACATGTATTATGTTTCCGGTTAATACAATTCTAGCATGAATAATAAACTTTTATCATGATATAAGGAAATAAATAATAACTTTATTATTGCCTCTAGGGCATATTTCCTTCAGTAGGGTCACAAAAGATTCTTCGTCACGTGCATCACGTCGATTGCGGAGCAGACCTCTAGGTCTCCAATAGGGCAGGTCCCAAAATATAGATTTCTTCTTCCACATGGGTGCACGTCCGTCAGCGTCATTCGGAACAGGTTGTCCACCAGGACCCTTTCCAAAGACCACCTTCAAATCCTTGACCATATCATGTACATCAGCACCAGTACGGTGGTGAGGCTTCGTCCGGTGATCTGCCTCACCTTTGAAATGCTTGCCTTTCTTTCTTACGGGATGCCTGCTTGGAAGAAATCGACGATGTCCCGGGTACACATTCTTCTTACAATTAGCCAAATATATACTGTCGGTATCGTCCAAACAGTGCGTGCATGCGCGGTATCCCTTGTTTGTCTGTCCTGAAAGGTTACTGAGAGCAGGCCAATCATTGATGGTCACGAACAGCAACGCCTTTAGGTCAAATTCTTCCCCCATGTGCTCATCCCACGCACGTACACCTGTTCCATTCCACAGTTGTAAGAGTTCTTCAACTAATGGCCTTAGGTACACATCAATGTTGTTGCCGGGTTGCTTAGGGCCTTGGATGAGCACTGGCATCATAATGAACTTCCGCTTCATGCACAACCAAGGAGGAAGGTTATACAAACATAGAGTCACGGGCCAGGTGCTATGGTTGCTGCTCTGCTCCCCAAAAGGATTAATGCCATTGCCGGTGTACAAAAAGAGGGGTACACTTTTTGTACCCCTATAATTGTGCACGGGCAGTCTGAGCCACGGGCACCACCACACCAAGCAAGGCAAGGGAGGTGAGTCAGGGTAAGACCGAAGCTCAAGAGAACTAGAACAACGCCAAGGCCAAGACCACGAAGAGCAAAGGGGACGAAGCGGACTCCCCAGACAAGATCCTTGCCGGGAGACAGTTCTAGCAGCCCCGGCAAGACCCTTGCTGCGGCGACTCGTCCCGCGCCTACGGAGCAAATCACCCTTGAGTCCACTGCCCCCAAAAGGGCAAGGATTCGGGAGACATCCCCGTGGCGGCATGCAGATCTTTGTGAAGAAATTCAAGATCAGATACGCATTAAGGAGACGACAACCCTTGGCGAGATCCCAGCCGAGGAAGACCACAAGGCCCCCGGCAAGCGCCTTGCCGGGGATGACAGCAGGCACCTCGGCAAGACCCTTGCCGGGGCCCCGGCAAGGCCCTTACCGAGGACACCCGCAGGGCCACCATCAGGCCCACGCCGACTAAACCTCCACCACCGCATGCATGCAGCTGCCGACCCAACCAGCTGGGCAGGCACCTGCGTGGCGGCATGCAGATCTTCGTGAAGACCCACCACTGCGCCACCTCAGCTTCCTGCCTACCTACATGGCATCGCAGGCGTCGATTGCCAGGGCGCGTGTCAACACAAGAAGGAGCGGCGACGGACGAGACAGATCTCTCCCCCGTCCCCGATAAAGCAAGGACATCTAAGCAAGATGCATTAAATGCGCCTTGTCATGTAATGCGAGGGATAACCTCGCATCACTGTACCCTTTCCACCTCCTGTGTGCCACTGTGGCAACCCCTTTTTTCTATAAAAGGAGGCCCGAGGCGACCAGGATAAGGATTGGGCTTTTTGGAGCTCCTCACGCCCCATAGCTAGCTCAAGAACACAGATATACAATGTTGGAAATATGCCCTAGAGGCAATAATAAAAGCATTATTATTATATTTCCTTGTTCATGATAATTGTCTTTATTCATGCTATAATTGTGTTATCCGGAAATCGTAATACATGTGTGAATAACAGACACCAACATGTCCCTAGTAAGCCTCTAGTTGACTAGCTCGTTGATCAACAGATAGTCATGGTTTCCTGACTATGGACATTGGATGTCATTGATAATGAGATCACATCATTAGGAGAATGATGTGATGGACAAGACCCAATCCTAAACATAGCACAAGATCGTATAGTTCGTTTGCTAGAGTTTTCCAATGTCAAAGTATCTTTTCCTTAGACCATGAGATCGTGTAACTCCCGGATACCATAGGAGTTCTTTGGGTATGCCAAACGTCACAACGTAACTGGGTGACTATAAAGGTAGACTACGGGTATCTCCGAAAGTGTCTGTTGGGTTGACATGGATCAAGACTGGGATTTGTCACTCCGTATGACGGAGAGGTATCACTGGGCCCACTCGGTAATGCATCATCATAATGAGCTCAAAGTGACCAAGTGTCTGGTCACGGGATCATGCATTACGGTACGAGTAAAGTGACTTGCCGGTAACGAGATTGAACGAGGTATTGGGATACCGACGATCGAATCTCGGGCAAGTAACATATCGATTGACAAAGGGAATTGCATACGAGGTTGATTGAATCCTCGACATTGTGGTTCATCCGATGAGATCATCGTAGAGCATGTGGGAGCCAACATGGGTATCCAGATCCCGCTGTTGGTTATTGACCGGAGAGTCGTCTCGGTCTTGTCTGCTTGTCTCCCGAACCCGTAGGGTCTACACACTTAAGGTTCGGTGACGCTAGGGTTGTGAAGATATGTATATGCAGAAACCCGAATGTTGTTCGGAGTCCTGGATGAGATCCCGGACATCACGAGGAGTTCCGGAATGGTCCGGAGGTAAAGAATTATATATAGGAAGTGCTGTTTCGGCCATCGGGACAAGTTTCGGGGTTATCGGTATTGTACCGGGACCACCGGAGGGGTCCCGGGGGCCCACCGGGTGGGGCCACCTGTCCCGGGGGGCCACATGGGCTGTAGGGGGTGCGACTTAGCCTTCATGGGCCAAGGGCACCAGCCCCACTAGGCCCATGCGCCTAGGGTTTCCAAGGTGGAGGAGTCCAAGTGGTGGAAGGCACCTCTGGCTGCCTTGGGGGGGAGGGAATCCTCCCCCTGGCCGCCGCACCTAGGAGATCAGATCTCCTAGGCTGCGCACCAACCCCCCTTGGCCCTCCTATATATAGTGGGGGAGAGGAGGGACTTGATACACCAGCCCCTAGCGCCTCCCTCTCTCCCCGTTACGTCTCTCTCTCGTAGTATAGGCGAAGCCCTGCTACTGTGACGCCCTGCATCCACCACCACGCCGTCGTGCTGCTGGATCTTCATCAACCTCTCCTTCCCCCTTGCTGGATCAAGAAGGAGGAGACGTCTCCCGTCCCGTACGTGTGTTGAACGCGGAGGTGCCGTCCATTCGGCGCTTGGTCATCGGTGATTTGGATCACGTTGTGTACGACTACATCATCACCGTTCTTTGAACGCTTCCGCACGCGATCTACAAGGTATGTAGATGCATCTGATGACTCGTTGCTAGATGAACTCCTAGATAGATCTTGGTGAAACGAGTAGGAAAATTTTTGTTTTCTGCAACGTTCCCCGACAGTGGTATCAGAGCTAGGTCTATGCGTAGTTCTTCTTGCGCGAGTAGAACACAGTTTGTTGTGGGCGTAGATTTGTCAACCTTCTTGCCGTTACTAGTCTTTTCTTGCTTCAGCAGTATTGTGGGATGAAGCGGCCCGGACCAACCTTACACGTACGCTTACGTGAGACTGGTTCCACCAACTAACATGCACTAGTTGCATAAGGTGGCTGGCGGGTGTCTGTCTCTCCCACTTTAGTTGGAGCGGATTCGATGAACAGGGTCCTTATGAAGGGTAAATAGAAGTTGACAAATCACGTTGTGGCTTTAACGTAGGTAAGAAGACATTCTTGCTAGAACCCTAATTCAGCCACGTAAAACTTGCAACAACAATTAGAGGACGTCTAACTTGTTTTTGCAGCAAGTGGTTTGTGATATGATATGGCCAAAGTTGTGATGAATGATGAATGATCTATATGAGATGTATGAGATGTTCATGCTATTGTAATAGTAATCACGACTTGCATGTCGATGAGTATGACAACCGGCAGGAGCCATAGGAGTTGTCTTTATTCTTTTATATGACCTGCGTGTCATTGAGAAACGCCATGTAAATTACTTTACTTTATTGCTAAACGCGTTAGCCATAGTAGTAGAAGTAATAGTTGGCGAGCAACTTCATGGAGACACGATGATGGAGATCATGATGATGGAGATCATGGTGTCAAGCTGGTGACAAGATGATCATGGAGCCCCAAGATGGAGATCAAAGGAGCTATGTGATATTGGCCATATCATGTCACGTTTATTATTTGATTGCATGTGATGTTTATCATGTTTTTGCATCTTGTTTACTTAGAACGACAGTAGTAAATAAGATGATCCCTCATAACAATTTCAAGAAGTGTTCTCCCCTAACTGTGCACCGTTCCTAAAGTTCGTCGTTTCTAAGCACGCCGTGATGATCGGGTTTGATGGATCCTTACGTTCACATACAACGGGTGTTGACGAGCCTAGCATGTACAGACATGGCCTCAGAACACATGCAAAACACTTAGGATTAACTTGACGAGCCTAGCATGTACAGACATGGCCTCGGAACACAGAAGACCGAAAGGTCGAGCATGAGTCGTATAGAAGATACGATCAACATGAAGATGTTCACCGACGTTGACTAGTCCGTCTCACGTGATGATCGGACACGGCCTAATTAACTCGGATCATGTAATACTTAGATGACTAGAGGGATGTCTAATCTAAGTGGGAGTTCATTAATAATTTGATTAGATGAACTTAATTATCATGAACTTAGTCTAAAATCTTTGCAATATGTCTTGTAGATCAAATGGCCAACGTAGTCCTCAACTTCAACGCGTTCCTAGAGAAAACCAAGCTGAAAGACGATGGCAGCAACTATACGGACTGGGTCCGGAACCTGAGGATCATCCTCATAGCTGCCAAGAAAGATTATGTCCTACAAGCACCGCTAGGTGATCCACCCGTCCCACAGAACCAAGACGTTATGAACGCTTGGCAGACACGTGTTGACGACTACTCCCTCGTTCAGTGCGGCATGCTTTACAGCTTAGAGCCGGGGCTCCAAAAGCGTTTTGAGAGACATGGAGCATATGAGATGTTCGAAGAGCTGAAAATGGTTTTTCAAGCTCATGCCCGGATCGAGAGATATGAAGTCTCCGATAAATTCTTCAGCTGTAAGATGGAGGAAAATAGTTCTGTCAGTGAGCACATACTCACTATGTCTGGGTTACATAACCGCTTGTCTCAGCTGGGAGTTAATCTCCCGGATGATGCGGTCATTGACAGAATCCTCCAGTCGCTTCCACCAAGCTACAAGAGCTTTGTGATGAACTTCAACATGCAGGGGATGCAAAAGACCATTCCTGAGTTGTTCTCAATGCTGAAATCAGTGGAGGTAGAAGTCAAGAAGGAGCATCAAGTGTTGATGGTGAATAAAACCACTAAGTTCAAGAAAGGCAAGGGTAAAAAGAACTTCAAGAAGGACGGCAAGGAAGTTGCCGCGCCCGGCAAGCAAGCTGCCGGGAAGAAGCCAAAGAATGGACCCAAGCCTGAGACGGAGTGCTTTTATTGCAAAGGGAAGGGTCACTGGAAACGGAACTGCCCCAAATACTTAGCGGACAAGAAGGCCGGCAACACCAAAGGTATATTTGATATACATGTAATTGATGTGTACCTTACCAGTACTCGTAGTGACTCCTGGGTATTTGATACCGGTGCCGTTGGTCATATTTGTAACACACAGCAGGAGCTACGGAATAAGCGGAGACTGGCGAAGGACGAGGTGACGATGCGCGTCGGGAATGGTTCCAAGGTTGATGTGATCGCCGTCGGCACGCTGCCTCTACATTTACCTACGGGATTAGTTTTAAACCTCAATAACTGTTATTTAGTGCCAGCTTTGAGCATGAACATTGTATCGGGATCTCGTTTAATTCGAGATGGCTACTCATTTAAATCCGAGAATAATGGTTGTTCCATTTATATGAGTGATATGTTTTATGGTCATGCTCCTATGGTGAATGGTTTATTCTTTATGAATCTCGAACGTAATGCTACACATGTTCATAATGTGAGTGCCAAAAGATGTAAAGTTGATAATGATAGTACCACATACTTGTGGCACTGCCGCCTTGGTCACATAGGTGTCAAACGCATGAAGAAGCTCCATGCAGATGGACTTTTAGAGTCTCTTGATTATGAATCATTTGACACGTGCGAACCATGCCTCATGGGTAAAATGACCAAGACTCCGTTCTCAGGAACAATGGAGCGAGCAACCGACTTATTGGAAATCATACATACTGATGTGTGCGGTCCAATGAGTGTTGAGGCTCGCGGTGGCTATCGTTATGTTCTCACCCTCACTGATGACTTGAGTAGATATGGGTATGTCTACTTAATGAAACACAAGTCTGAAACCTTTGAAAAGTTCAAGGAATTTCAGAGTGAGGTTGAGAATCAACGTGACAGGAAAATCAAGTTTCTACGATCAGATCGTGGAGGAGAATACTTGAGTCACGAATTTGGCACACACTTAAGAAAATGTGGAATAGTTTCACAACTCACGCCGCCTGGAACACCTCAGCGTAACGGTGTGTCCGAACGTCGTAATCGCACTCTATTGGATATGGTGAGGTCTATGATGTCTCTTACTGATTTACCGCTATCTTTTTGGGGCTATGCTTTAGAGACTGCCGCATTCACTTTAAACAGGGCTCCGTCGAAATCCGTTGAGACGACACCGTATGAATTATGGTTTGGGAAGAAACCTAAGCTGTCGTTTCTAAAAGTTTGGGGATGCGATGCTTATGTCAAGAAACTTCAACCTGAAAAGCTCGAACCCAAGTCAGAAAAATGCGTCTTCATAGGATACCCAAAAGAAACTATTGGGTACACCTTCTACCTCAGATCCGAAGGCAAGATCTTTTTTGCCAAGAATGGGTCCTTTCTAGAGAAAGAGTTTCTCTCGAAAGAAGTAAGTGGGAGGAAAGTAGAGCTTGATGAAGTATTACCTCTTGAACCGGAAAATGGCGCAACTCAAGAAAATGTTCCTGAGGTGCCAGCGCCGACTAGAGAGGAAGTTAATAATAATGATCAAGATACTTCTGATCAAGCTCCTACTGAAATTCGAAGGTCCACAAGGACACGTTCCGCACCAGAGTGGTACGGCAACCCTGTCTTGGTAATCATGTTGTTAGACAACGGTGAACCTTCGAACTATGAAGAAGCGATGGCGGGCCCGGATTCCGACAAATGGCTAGAAGCCATGAAATCCGAGATAGGATCCATGTATGAAAACGAAGTATAGACTTTGACTGACTTGCCCGTTGAACGGCGAGCCATAGAAAATAAATGGATCTTTAAGAAGAAGACAGACGCGGATGGTAATGTGACCATCTATAAAGCTCGGCTTGTCACTAAGGGTTATCGACAAGTTCAAGGGGTTGACTACGATGAGACTTTCTCAATGGTTTCCTTAAGGAAGAATTGTATATGATGCAGCCGGAAGGTTTTGTCGATCCTAAGAATGCTGACAAGGTGTGCAAGCTCCAACACTCGATTTATGGGCTGGTGCAAGCATCTCGGAGTTGGAACATTCGCTTTGATGAGATGATCAAAGCGTTTGGGTTTACACAGACTTATGGAGAAGCCTGCGTTTACAAGAAAGTGAGTGGGAGCTCTGTAGCATTTCTCATATTATATGTGGATGACATACTTTTGATGGGAAATGATATAGAACTCTTGGAAGCATCAAGGCCTACTTGAATAAGAGTTTTTCAATGAAGGACCTTGGAGAAGCTGCTTATATATTAGGCATCAAAATCTATAGAGATAGATCAAGACGCCTCATAGGTCTTTCACAAAGCACATACCTTGATAAGATATTGAAGAAGTTCAATATGGATCATTCTAAGAAGGGGTTCTTACCTGTATTACAAGGTGTGAAATTGAGCTCAGCTCAATGTCCGACCACGGCAGAAGAAATAGAAGAGATGAGTGTCATCCCCTATGCCTCAGCCATAGGTTCTATTATGTATGCCATGCTGTGTACCAGACCTGATGTAAACCTTGCTGTAAGTTTGGTAGGAAGGTACCAAAGTAATCCCGGCAAGGAACACTGGACAGCGGTCAAGAATATCCTAAAGTACCTGAAAAGGACTAAGGAAATGTTTCTCGTTTATGGAGGTGACGAAGAGCTCGTCGTAAAGGGTTACGTCGACGCTAGCTTCGACACAGATCTGGATGACTCTAAGTCACAAACCGGATACGTGTATATGTTGAATGGTGGAGCAGTGAGCTGGTGCAGCTGCAAGCAGAGCGTCGTGGCGGGATCTACATGTGAAGCGGAGTACATGGCAGCCTCGGAGGCAGCACAAGAAGCAATATGGGTGAAGGAGTTCATCACCGACCTAGGAGTCATACCCAATGCGTCGGGGCCGATCAAGCTCTTCTGTGACAACACTGGAGCTATTGCTCTTTCCAAAGAGCCCAGGTTTCACAAGAAGACAAGGCACATCAAGCGTCGCTTCAACTCCATCCATGAAAATGTTCAAGATGGAGACATAGAGATTTGTAAAGTACATACGGACCTGAATGTAGCAGATCCGTTGACTAAACCTCTCCCTAGGGCAAAACATGATCAACACCAGAATTCCATGGGTGTTCGATTCATCACAATGTAACTAGATTATTGACTCTAGTGCAAGTGGGAGACTTGTTGGAAATATGCCCTAGAGGCAATAATAAAAGCATTATTATTATATTTCCTTGTTCATGATAATTGTCTTATTCATGCTAAGTTTATCCGGAAATCGTAATACATGTGGAATAACATACACCGACATGTCCTAAGTAAGCCTCTTAGTTGACTAGCTCGTTATCAACAAGATTAGTCATGTTTCCTGGCTATGGCATTGATGTCATTGATTAACGGGATCACATCATTAGGAGAATGATGTGATGGACAAGACCCCAATCCTAAGTAGCACAAGATCGTGTAGTTCGTTTGCTAGAGCTTTTCCCAATGTCAAGTATCTTTTTCTTTGACCATGAGATCGTGTAACTCCCGGATACCGTAGGGAGTGCTTGGTATCCAAACGTCACAACGTACTGGGTGACTATAAAGGTGCACTACAGGTATCTCCAAAAGTGTCTGTTGGGTTGACACGGATCGAGACTGGGATTTGTCACTCCATATAACGGAGAGGTATCACTGGGCCCACTCGGTAATGCATCATCATTATGAGCTCAAGGTGACCAAGTGGTTGATCACGGGATCATGCATTACGGTACGAGTAAAGTGACTTGCCGGTAACGAGATTGAACAAGGTATTGGGATTACCGACGATCGAATCTCGGGCAAGTAACATACCGATTGACAAAGGAATTCTATCCGGGGTGATTGAATCCTCGACATCGTTGGTTCATCCGATTGAAGATCATCGTGGAGCATGTGGGGAGCCCAACATTGGGTTATCCCAGATCCCGCTGTTGTTATTGACCGGAGAGTTCGTCTCGGTCCAGGTCTGCTTGTCTCCCGAACCGTTAGGGTCTACACACTTAAGGTTCGGTGACGCTAGGGTTGTGAAGATATGTATATGCAGAAACCCCAGAATGTTGTTCGGAGTCCCGGATGAGATCCCGGACGTCACGAGGAGTTCAGGAATGGTCCGGAGGTAAAGAATTATATATAGGAAGTGCTGTTTCGGCCATCGGGACAAGTTTCGGGGTTATCGGTATTGTACCGGGACCACCGGAGGGGTCCCGGGGGCCCACCGGGTGGGGCCACCTGTCCCGGGGGGCCACATGGGCTGTAGGGGGTGCACCTTGGCCTTCATGGGCCAAGGGCACCAGCCCCACTAGGCCCATGCGCCTAGGGTTTCCAAGGGGGAGGAGTCCCAGTGGTGGAAGGCACCTCTGGCTGCCTTGGGGGGGAGGGAATCCTCCCCCTGGCCGCCGCACCTAGGAGATCAGATCTCCTAGGCTGCGCACCAACCCCCCTTGGCCCTCCTATATATAGTGGGGGAGAGGAGGGACTTGATACACCAGCCCCTGGCGCCTCCCTCTCTCCCCGTTACGTCTCTCTCTCGTAGTATAGGCGAAGCCCTGCTACTGTGACGCCCTGCATCCACCACCACGCCGTCGTGCTGCTGGATCTTCATCAACCTCTCCTTCCCCCTTGCTGGATCAAGAAGGAGGAGACGTCTCCCGTCCCGTACGTGTGTTGAACGCGGAGGTGCCTTCCGTTCGGCGCTTGGTCATCGGTGATTTGGATCACGTCGTGTACGACTACATCATCACCGTTCTTTGAACGCTTCCGCACGCGATCTACAAGGTATGTAGATGCATCTGATGACTCGTTGCTAGATGAACTCCTAGATAGATCTTGGTGAAACGAGTAGGACAATTTTTGTTTTCTGCAACGTTCCCCGACATACAATCCATCAAAGTAGGAGTAGGGTTTTACGCATCCTCGTGGCCCGAACCTGGATAAACGAACCGTGTGCTACCTGTTAGATCCGCTCTTCTCACGACCCCGCGCCCCGCTAACCGTAGTAGGGATTCTTGTGATCCCATAGGTGTCATTCCCACTAACATCTTTGGCGCGCCAGGTAGGGGGCTGGCGCAGTTGTGAGAATCGGCTCTAGCAATCAGCCCAGCACTCCTTCATCTTCGTGGCTCTTGGAGAGGGAAGGAGGCCAGAAGATCGGCGCTCAAGCGATTGCAAACAGAAGCTAAGTTGCACTGAACCCTTATTTGTTCTGTCCTTCTTATATGAGGTTATTCCTCCCCCCCCCCCCGGAGATGTCACGCCTTTGTATGAGAAACCTGCACGCCAGGGGGCTCCCCCACGATCGGCAACGCCCTTGCCCTGTTTCGAGTCCGCTCAACAGCTCAAGCGGCTGCGTCGAGAATGGCAGAGTAGCCTTCTGCGATCAACAACGCTCTCGATTCTGACTCGAGTCAAGCTCGACAGTTCGAGCGGCCGCGTTCAGAACGGAAAGGTGGCTCGTCCGGCAGCACGCATACCCAGCAGGCCCATGGGGATCCGTCCCCAAAACGCCGCTAGGGGCTTCCACGCCGGCGAGCCTACCCAATCGACGTAGGGCGCGCATACAAAGAGGAATTGAACGGGGAAATAACGTGCATGAAATTAAGAGTACTGCAAAGTTATATTACATCACATCATTGCTGCGGTTCTAACTAAAGATGAAATTTGTCTTGGTCGTGAACCTGCAGCGGCGGTGAAGAACGGGATGCCTAATCCCGGCGCTGGTCTTCCACCCTCTTGATTTCGTCGATGCTGCTGATGACGGGCTTGATGCGCTCCTTGAGCACCGTGAGGTCAGTACCATCCGGCAAGCTATCCATCGTGGCATCGAAGTCGAGGTCGGGATTCTAGTACGCCATCTTGGTGAGGACCTTGGTCATGAGCCCCCGGCAAAGTCGCCGGGCTTCCCCGGCCAACGTGGCCGCTCTGCTGGAGTGAAGATAAGCCAAGGCTCCAAGGACGCCCTCGAAGAACTGGGTCAGCTTGGCGTTGACGGTCCCGCTGTGCTCAGGGGCATACCTCACGTTTGGCATCCCCATGGTGGCCAACTGCGAGGTGACCCTGCCGGCGACGTCCTCCAGATGGCTGATCCATCTGTTCTCGCCCGCTACATATTCCTGGTGGGAGGCAGCCTCGTTCGCCCGCAGCTGCTTCTCCTCCTCCAGACTCCTGGTCAAGGTCTCCTCCCGAGCCCTGCTCTCCGACAACATCTTCTCGAGATCCTCCAGCTTCAGCTTGAGATCTCTGACGGAGTTTTGCGCTTCGGAGAGCTCCCCAGCCCTGCTGATGACCGCTCCTTGCGCCTCTACCAAGGCGCTGTTGAGCGTGCTCTTCTCGTTGGACAGCTTGAGGGCCTGCTCCTTCAACTCGTCCTGCTCCACCTCCAACTCCCTTACTTTGCCGGCATGGGCCAGAGCCTGGGCATCGAGTGCCTCCTTGTGGCTCTGCTCCAGCTCGCGAGTCCACCGCGCGACAAGGGCCTCGAGCTCCTCATCCTTGCTACGGAGCGCTGCGGCAAGGTTCACCTCACGCACGGTGAGGTCCTCTTCCTGGGAATCCAGTGCGGCTTGATGCTGGTTCCGGACGGCCTCGGCCACGGCAGGCAAGTTCGCCGCCTTTTCCTGGGCTCTCTCGATGTCAGCCATCTTCATGGTGAGCTCGACATTGCGCTTGGCCAATTCCTCCTGCAAGGCCCTCTGCTCCTCGCGAGTCTGGTGGAACCAGGTCTGCGTCTCAGCAACGCGCGCCTTGAAATCCACCTCCGCCTGGTCCACCGTTGCCGTCCTGGACTTAACCTTGTCCAGACAAACATGGTAGAGCGCCTGGAGTTTTCCGAAGTTGGCCCCCATAGCGCGGAAAAGCTGTTCTTCTGGAGAACCATCACCGCCAACGCCCGGCTCATCGACAACCTCGAGCCCAGTGGCAGCAATCACCTCGCCGTCAAAGACTTCCCCTTCGATGGGCGCTTGGGAACTTGATGCCCCTGGAAGATGGATGAAAAGATCGTCGCCCACCTTCAGGTATCTGCCGGGGCCCGAGGTTGAGGAGGAGGAAGGCTGATCATCAACCACCTCTTCCTCGGCGGTGGCCTTGCCGGCTTCCCCGGCAGGCCCACCGCTGGCACCCTCGGCAGAAGCCTCGCCGGTCGCCTCGGCGGCCCCCACAGCGGTGTCCTCGGCAGCATCCTTGGCGTCCTCCTCCACGGCCTCCTCAGCAATATTCCTAACAACAGTATCCACGTCCTCCATATCTATTGAAGGAGGGCCTGGGTAGTAATGGGAGCATTGAAGCCAAGAAAAAGAATAAGGAAAAAACAGAGATGGAGGACAGGCGACTCACCAGTGCCAGGCTGTGAAGCAGAAGCCCCCTCCCTGCCAGCATCCGGCGCCGTGGTAGAGTCACCAGCGCCCAAGTTCCCCTATTCCTCCATGGGTGTGGGCTCCGTGCTTGATGCCCTTGCCGGGGACGCCCCTCACGGCGGCGTAGTCGATGGGGGTGGTGTGTTGGGGGTAGCCGTCTGCAGCTCCTCCTGCTGCCGCTCCCCTCCTGCAAACCCGACAAGGTCAACACCATAGCATCGAACGTCTACCACATGTCGAATAAGAGGAGGGCGACGAACTTACGCTGGGGGCTGTGCTGGGGGCTGCTGTCCGGGTTGCTCAACACCACCAGTGGCGTCTTTGAAGCCCCAGCTGGGGGCTGACTGCTCGCCGAGGCCTTCGCCCTCTTCACCCTTTGGGCCAACGTCTCTGCATCCCTGCAAAAGCAAAAACGGATCAAGATGAGTGACTTAATTCAGAGGAATGGAAATGGCAGTAAGGAACGGAGTACTTACTCGTCATCCACCTCCTCCTCTTCCACCACTTTCCTTTTCCTCTTCGGGCTGAGAGGCCCGAGATCAAAAGCGACCTCCGCGTCAACATTCGAGTCGACATCTGCCGGAGGAGGCGAAGACGGCGGGGTTTGTGCGTGCCCAGATGAGGAAGGGGTTGTTGTCTTCTTCTTCTCAGCGGCCTTCGTCAGCCTCTTGGCTGCCGTGGCCCTCGTGTGATGCCCAGACCTTGAGGCCGCGTAGCCCTACCGGGCCGGACCGGCTCGCCGGAGCCAGCCCGCCGCAGGATTCGCCCTCTTCCCCTGGTTGGCGTCAAGCCCGCCGCCACGTCCTCCTTCGACGACGACTCGTCGGCCGCGTCTTCAATGAGCGGAGCTCCAGTGTCGGCGCTGCTGACCTCCCCGGAGGCCGCCGCCCACCGGGTGAGCTCCTCTTCCTCCGCAGCCGTTGTGGCCTTGTCCTCCACACACCCGGCGCTGCCGGCCTCCATGGCAAGCTGTGCCTCCCTCGCCCTAGTGGCGATGTAGTCCAGCTCTGCCTGGGTGGTGTCCATGACAAGCCACGGCTCGACGTCAGCATTGACATACACCTCGATCAGGGTGTCAAAGAATTGCTGCACATCAGCATCCTTCGGCTCCTTCCAGCTTGGGACAGGGCCGTGCGCGTTACAGTCCGGCATCATAGCAATGATCTCGGACCGACATGAATTATTGCACAACGGGACCACCCCTACTGGCAACTTGAAAAACGGCCCCTTGAGGGCCTTGCCAACCTTTGCGGCAGCCCTCGCGGCCTTGCCGGTCCGTTCGACCTCGCCATCGCGACCCACATCAAGCTGGAAAAGCCGCTGGCAGAAGTGGGCATGTGCCAGCACTGTGAAGTTGTGATCGAGGCCGGGGCGGAGTCGCATAATGTTAGCCGAATTCGTAAAGAGCCAAGCTGGCCTCCCCTTGTTGTGCAACAGGGCGATCCGGCGGCGAATGAAGTCCGCCCCGATCATCTCAAGGGTGAGTCCGGCCCGGGTGAGCCAGAGAATCCTAGTAGTGGCAACAGTGAGCCTCCCGTCGGCGGCGTCGACATCGCTCCAATCGCTGCCACGGACCGGCGGCACTCGGCGGACCTTGCAGAATTCCGGCGGGTTTTCATCCTCAATCCAGCACCACCGGCCACGCCATTCCTCCCACCTCTCCTTCACGGCACCGTCTGGGTACGCCCCCTTGGATCTTGGGATCCAGGTGACGCAACCAGAGACGGCACCTCCCGGCTGGATCCGAGGGAAGAAATAATGGCGGAAGAGCGCCGTGTTGGGCTGCACCCCGGCAAAGCCTTCGCAAAGATGCGCGAAGAAAGCCATGCACGCCACCGCATTCGGAGTAAAATCCAAGAGGCGAAAGCCGAAGGTGTGCATAATGTCGCAGAAGAAATTGGAGAAAGGGGGGCATAACCCGCAAGAAAGATAATCGACGAAAAAGGGATGCCGATTTGGAGCAGGATAGGCGCAAGCAGCAGGAATGACGCGCGTCACCGGGTGTCCCGAATTCTCTCCTCAGTCTTCGCTCCCCATAGGGGCCTGAAGGAGGCCCGGAGCTCATGAACATCAACCGTCGAGGGGAATAAAAAGGCAGACTTCGTCCGGTCCCCCGACAGCGCACTCTCCGGTGGCTCCACAGTCCCAGCGCCCTTAGCCACCCCCTTGCCCTTGAAGGATTTGGGCGCCATGGCGGCCAAGAAGTTTAGAGGGCTGAGGAAGGGGGGTGGCGAAGCAACGACGGCGGGCGACGGCAGAAGCTTAGGAAGGAAGGAAGAGAGGAAACGGCGGCTCTGAGATTGGAAAAGGCACGAGGAAAGAGGAGAAAGTGAGCAGCGCGCCCGCGGTTATTCCTTTTTTATGGGGGAAAACATGGGCCGCCTCCTTTCACATTAACTATGGTGTGACGCATGCCCGCGGGAACCAACCCCACGCATGCTGCCCACATCACACGCACCTCCCCACGCCGCACCACGCGCGGGAGTCGTGGGAAGCGCAGCGCGCGAAGAATCTTACCGCGGTAAAAACCGCCCCGCCTGCCTGCGCACCGTTTTTGGGCCTAGCCCAACAACGCGTTGTGCTTATGTGTGACCCAGGCCCGGGGGCTCCTGTCGGTGTACAAAAAGAGGGGTACACTTTTTGTACCCCTATAACTGTGCACGGGCAGTCTGAGCCACGGGCACCACCACACCAAGCAAGGCAAGGGAGGTGAGCCAGGGTAAGACCGAAGCTCAAGAGAACTAAAACAACGCCAAGGCCAAGACCACGAAGAGAAAAGGGGACGAAGCGGACTCCCCCGGCAAGATCCTTGCCGGGAGACAGTTCTAGCAGCCCTGGCAAAACCCTTGCCACGGTGACTCGTCCCGCGCCTACGGAGCAAATCACCCTTGAGTCCACTGCCCCCAAAAGGGCAAGGATTCGGGAGACATCCCAGTGGCGGCATGCAGATCTTTGTGAAGACATCCAAGATCAGATACGCATTAAGGAGACGACAACCCTTGGCGGGATCCCAGCCGAGGAAGACCACAAGGCCCCCGGCAAGCACCTTGCCGAGGATGACAGCAGGCGCCTTGGCAAGACCCTTGCCGGGGCCCCGGCAAGGCCCTTACCGAGGACACCCGCAGGGCCACCATCAGGCCCACGCCGACTAAACCTCCACCACCGCATGCATGCAGCTGCCAACCCAACCAGCTGGGCAGGCACCTGTGTGGCGGCATGCAGATCTTCGTGAAGACCCACCACTGCACCACCTCAGCTGCCTGCCTACCTACATGGCATCGCAGGCGTCGCTGGCCAGGGCGCGTGTCAACACAAGAAGGAGCGGCGACGGACAAGACAGATCTCTCCCCCGTCCCCGATAAAGCAAGGACACCTAAGCAAGACGCATTAAATGCGCCTTGTCATGTAATGCGAGGGATAACCTCGCATCATTGTACCCTTTCCACCTCCTGTGTTCCACTGTGGCAACCTCTTTTTCTATAAAAGGAGGCCCGAGGCGACCAGGAGAAGGATTGGGCTTTTTGGAGCTCCTCACGCCCCATAGCTAGCTCAAGAACAGAGATATACAATCCACCAAAGCAGGAGTAGGGTTTTACGCATCCTCGCGGCCCGAACCTAGATAAACAAACCGTGTGCTACCTGTTAGATCCACTCTTCTCATGACCCCGCACCCCACTAACCGTAGTAGGGATTCTTGTGATCCCATAGGTGTCGTTCCCACCGACAACCATCTGCGCTTAGACCAAACCATACGTTCCTTGCGTCATCTACAAACTCCTTCCTGTACTTTCTTTCGATTTTTCTCCACTGCGACCCGTCAGCGGGTACTCTCAACTTTCCGTCTTTCTTACAGTCTTCTCTGTGCCATCGCATCGCCTTGGCATGCTCTTTGTTTTGGAACAAACGTTTCAACCGTGGTATTATAGGAGCATACCACATCACCTTGGCAGGAATCTTCTTCGTGGGGCGCTCGCCCTCGACATCACCAGGGTCATCGCGGCTGATCTTATAGCGCAATGCACCGCATACTGGGCAAGCGTTCAAATCCTCGTACTCACCGCGGTAGAGGATGCAATCATTAGGCATGCATGTATCTTCTGCACCTCTAACCCTAGAGGGCAGACAGCCTTCTTTGCTTCGTACGTACTCTCGGGCAATTCGTTGTCCTTTGGAAGCATATTCTTTATCATTACCAGCAACTTTCCAAATCCCTTGTCAGATACACCATTCTCTGTCTTCCATTGTAGCAATTCCAGTGTGGTGCCTAGCTTTTTCTTGTCACCTACGCAATTCGGGTACAGCAATTTTTTGTGATCCTCTAACATGCGCTGCAACTTCTTCTTCTCCAAATCACTTGCACAGTTTCTCTTTGCATCGGCAATGGCCCGACCTAGATCATCAACGGGCTCATCCGATGCCTCTTCTTCAGCTTCTTCCCGCATTGCCGGCTCAGCTTCTTCCCGCATTACTGGCTCAGCTTCTTCCCTCATTGTTGTATCATCGTATTAAGGGAACCCATGGCCAGGATAGCTGTCGTCGTCCTCTTCTTCTTCATTGTCTTCCATCATAACCCCTCTTTCTCCATGCTTGGTCCAAACATTATAGTGGGGCATGAAACTGGACCCAAACAGGTGGACGTGAATGGTTCTTGACGTAGAGTAATTGTGACCATTCTTACAGCCAACACATGGACAAGGCATAAAACCATCCGCCCGCTTGTTTGCCTCGGCCGCAAGCAGAAAAGTGCACACGCCATTAATGAACTCGGGACATCATCGGTCATCGTACATCCATTGCCGACTCATCTTCAATACACAGCACCGAAAACACCAAATTAATAGAATACATAAAGTTCATACATAAAGATCATACAACACTTAAATGCAACAAACAAATAACTCTCTAGCTAAAGAATTTAAATGCAACAATAAATGCGATCAAGATCGCAACTAAGGTAACAATTGATCCAACCGCATAATGATACCAAGCCTCACTATGAATGGCATATTTTCTAATTTTTCTAATCTTCAAGCGCATTTTCTCCATCTTAATCTTGTGATCATCGACGACATCGGCAATATGCAACTCCAATTCCATTTTCTCCCCCTCAATTCTTTTCAATTTTTCCTTCAAATCCTCGTTTTCTCTTTCAACTAAATTTAACCTCTCGACAATAGGGTCGGTTGGAATTTCCGGTTCAACTACCTCCTACATACAAATATCTATGTCAACTTGATGGGCATAATTTGTCATAAACACGAAATGCAATGAATAGTTTTAAAAGAGAATATACCACATCCGAATCATAACCCGGACAAGGGCCGATGGGGACGGATATCAAAACCATGGCACTATGTATAACAAACAACGTATGGGTAAGATAATTATACGAGTAACTATATATCCAAATCACACAAACATCAATTTTTTATATAAAACTTCATGAACAAGAGGCTCACCACAAGGTGGTGCCGGCGACGGGACGTTGCGAGCGATCGACGGTGGTTACGACGGAGATTTAGAAGGTACTAAGTAAACCACACCTACATATGCAAACTAAGTGTTATTTTTGACCTCAAATTGCATATAAATCAAATACTAGCACATATATATAATTCCTCCCAAATTACTAAACTCAAAAATCAATCACTATATAAAGCATTGCACGAGCTAATCTAGCAATGAGAGATGAAAGGACAAAGTTGCTAACCTTTGTGATCATTTGAATGGATGGGGGCCTTCAAATCTTGACAATTTTTGGGCAAAATGTGTGATGAGCTTGAGAGGAAGAGGGAAAAGAACAGAGAGAAGAGGGGAAAGGGGAAGAACAGAGCGAGCTCGGGTGGACGGAGAGTCTATGTAGGACGACCTTTAGTACCGGTTCATGATACGACCCGGTACTAAAGGTGCTGGAGGGGCCCCGGACTGGCAACATCCTGCCACCACTCACTTTAGTACAGGTTCGTGGCACGAACCGGTGCTAAAGGTTCGCCACGAACTGGTACTAATGAGAGCGGCCGGCTAGCCATTGGAACCGGCACTAATGCACACATTAGTGCCGGCTCAAATTCAAACCAGCACTAATGTGCTTCACATTTGACCCTTTTTCTACTAGTGTCCCTCGGCAAAACTTGGTGGCCATCTTCCTCGCGGAACTAGATCTTCTAACGTTAAGAAGAAAAGTTAGAGAAATTACAATACCTTCACTTTCGTTCTTTCAATCCATATATGATTAAGGCTAAAATAATTTAAATTAATTTGTAAATTACAGATTTAATGTGTGCATTTATAATCACTACATACAAACAAATTGATGATGAAACAAAATTAATTATAGATTATTTATATCTACAATAAATAATCTGCTAAACGTCTCTAATATGCTTTCTTCATTTTACACTAGAATTGCACTGTAGGACCGTGACTTTGCTTCTCTAAGTTAGAGCATCTGGCTCCCTTCCTCGCATGGTAGCAAGGCCAAAGATCGCCGAGTTGGGGATTCCGCTTCTGACACGGTCGGCAAGAGCACTAGGAGCTGGTCGTGTTTTACATCTGAGGTCCTATGCGCCCATTGGAAGGACTAGTTTGTAATTTTAAATTCTTTAGAGGTATTTCTAGGATTTTGTTGTAATCCTATCTCTACTCTTATAAAAGTTCGAGTTGGTGATGATGGTGTCTGCCATCTTGCAATATAGACCATCCGATCTATATCTGACGGATAGAAAACAAACTATGGCAATTTTGTAAAAAAAGATACACATATCTCTCTCCACATTTTTAGATAAGGCCTTTCCTAGTTCATCCTTATCTCCCACAACCTCGTTGTTGAGCAATTAAAAAAGGAAGCCTCTGGAACAATCTGGCATGGGGGCCGCTGCCGGCGTCGTCCATCATCATGCCTCCGCTCAGTCTGACCACCAATCACCACCATGCCCCACTCCTCCTCACCTTATCTCTCCTCTTTCTCGAGATATCATTGTTGGGGAACGTAGTGATTTCAAAAAAATTCCTACGCACACGCAAGATCATGGTGATGCATAGCAATGAGAGGGGAGAGTGTTGTCCACGTACCCTCGTAGACCGTAAGCGGAAGCGTTATGACAACGCGGTTGATGTAGTCGTACGTCTTCACGATCGACCGATCCTAGTACCGAAAGTACGACACCTCCGCGATCTGCACACGTTCGGCTCGGTGACGTCCCACGAACTCTCGATCCAGCTGAGTGTCGAGGGAGAGCTTCGTCAACATGACGGCGTGATGACGGTGATGATGATGCTACTGTTGCAGGGCTTCGCCTAAGCACTACGATGATATGACCGAGGTGGATTATGGTGGAGGGGGCCACCGCACATGGCTAAGGGATCAATGATCAACTTGTGTGTCTATGGGGTGCCCCCTCCCCGTATATAAAGGAGTGGAGGAGGGGGAGGGCCGGCCCTCTACTATGGCGCGCCCTGGGGAGTCCTACTCCCACCGGGAGTAGGATTCCCCCCTTTCCATGTAGTAGGAGTAGGAGAGTAGGAAAGGGAAGAGAGAAGAGAAGGAAGGAGGGGGCGCCGCCCCTCCCCCCTAGTCCAATTCGGACTAGGCCTTGGGGGGCACACGTCCTGCCCTAGGTAGCCCCTCCCTCTCTCCCCTAAAGCCCATTATGGCCCATATACTCCCCGGGGGGTTCCGGTGACCCCCTCCCCCCGGTACTCCGGTTAATGTCTGAACTCACTCGAAACCATTCCGATGTCCAAACATAGTCATCCCATATATCGTTCTTTATTTTTCGACCATTTCGAGACTCCTCGTCATGCCCGTGATCACATCCGGGACTTCGAACAACCTTCGGTTCATCAAAACACATAAACTCATAATACCGATCGTCACCGAACGTTAAGCGTGCGGACCCTACGGGTTCGAGAACTATGTAGACATGACCGAGACATGTCTCCGGTCAATAACCAATAGCGGAACCTGGATGTTCATATTGGCTCCCACATATTCTACGAAGATCTTTATCGGTCAAACCGCATAATGATAGACGTTGTTCTCTTTGTCATCGGTATGTTACTTTCCCGAGATTCGATCGTCGGTATCTCAATACCTAGTTCAATCTCGTTACCGGCAAGTCACTTTACTCGTTCCGTAATGCTACATCCCGTAACTAACTCATTTGCTACATTGCTTGCAAGGCTTATATTGATGTGCATTACCGAGAGGGCCCAGAGATACTTCTCCGACAATCGGAGTGACAAATCCGAATCTCGATCTATGCCAACTCAATAAACACCGTCGGAGACACCTGTAGAGCACCTTTATAATCACCCAGTTACGTTGTGACGTTTGGTAGCACACAAAGTGTTCCTCCGGTATTTGGGAGTTGCATGATCTCATAGTCATAGGAACATGTATAAGTTGTGGAGAAAGCAATAGCAACAAACTAAATGATCATCATGCTAAGCTAACGGATGGGTCAAGTCAATCACATCATTCTCTAATGATGTGATCCCGTTAATCAAATGACAACTCATGTCTATGGTTAGGAAACATAACCATCATTGATTCAACGAGCTAGTCAAGTAGAGGCAAACTAGTGACACTCTGTTTGTCTATGTATTCACACATTTACTAAGTTTCCGGTTAATACAATTCTAGCATGAATAATAAACATTTATCATGATATAAGGAAATATAAATAACAATTTTATTATTGCCTCTAGGGCATATTTCCTTCAATCATTAGTTTTTACACATGGGATTACTCCCGCATGGGTCAACCACAACATGTGTTTTGTAAAAAAGTGCATCTTGATGTTCCGTGCATATAAATAAGTTGGCGATCTTCCATAACATATTTCTCTCAATATGCAAATATTTTCACCTCAATATGCAATCATCCATGGAAAAAAAATGCTCACCTCAATGCACACTTTACAACTACTCCCTCTGTTTCTAAATATAAGTCTTTTTAGAGATTTCAATATGGACATACATCTATACCCCTATATAGTGTGCGAATAATTTTGAAAGATGGTCGTTGGATGAAGCCAATCTGACGGTATAGAGATGGCAAATCCGAACACTACTGGCCGTTGGATATCGTCTACATTTAACCAGATTTTGCCACGTGTACAATCTAGAAAACTCCATGGTTGAACTTAAGCATAATGCACAAACCTCAAAATACAAGCAGTTCTCATTTGTTCTAGAATCTTCCATATCATAATTGCGCAAACTTTTTTTTCTAGATGAATTGCAATCATTTGTTTTTTACTTTATGCTTTACAACGCACAATTCCATGAATCTTAAAATAGATTAACTTTTTTATAAAAACTAATTGATTTTGAATGAGATGAACTATAAGAATTAAATGAATGTCTACATCGTGCATATATGACTCAAAGCTTACATGCTAGCTAGTGTGGTATATATATATATATATATATATATTCATAATTTGGTTGACAAATCTCATGTGTGCAACGCAAGTGTACATTCCTACTAGACATAGTTTAGATTTATATTTAGTCTATGTTGGAATATCTAAAAAGATGTATATTTAGGAATGGATGGAGTATATAACAAACCGTATGTATTTTTACTTTAAACTTTCGTATTATTAATCTTAATATTTAGGTTTCGTATAATCAATCTCACTGGAATCACTCTAGGGCATTCATGCAACAATCCGATGTTTATCTTTTACTAATTAATTCAAAAAATAAGAAGCACTTGTAACTTTACTCATCCTGTTGTAACACTTTCATGTACAATGCTTTGGATCCAAGATCCAAAAAAATCAACTAAAAAATCCAGAAACCCACAAAGTAAACTAAATCACTTGGAGATATCTTCTCTGAGGTATCATTCTTTGCAAGAAAAAAACAATACATTTCAGACTTTAGTAAATATACTGCAATTGGACCCGAGCAGCGAGACTGCCACTCGTTCACCTGCATGAACTTGATTGCCAATAACATTTTGAAACCCCCCTTGAGTTGCCCATTCAAATAGCTGGGAAGTCAAGATCTTCACCACAACTCTGACACTCTAAAATATCAAACCAACAAAAACAGCAGGACACAATACATAAACTCATCTATCCGAATAGACAGATCTACGAGGATACAAACACCTTTGCCTCCATGGCATCATCACGGTGGAGACAAAGAATTTATTCGCGAAAGCATACTACAAAGATGCTGACAAAAAAAATAGTCTTAGATCTGAAAACCCCTCACCTTTGTGCGTCAAAATGGCTGCCAAGGTGAGGACACTGACAAAATCTCCAGTCGCCACCTCCGTCTCTCTGAAACCCTATGTAACTACCCGCCACCCCACTTAAGTAAGTCAGCTTACGAGTCCTCTGTGGAATGTGAACCCTCATAGTTGTTCCAAAAAAAGTTTCCTCCATGAAAAGATGGATGCACTTCCAATTGGAAGTATATATACTAAGAAGACTAGGTCCGTAAGGGTTTCTTTTTTCTGATTTTTTTGGAATTATTTTTACCATGTTTCTTTGAGTGACGCGTGTGCAGGTGCAGCCCTTGTTTACCTTCACCTGTCCAGCCCATCGTAAGGGAGAGTTCCTTTGCTTTTTATATTTGTTTGACTGGCCGGTTTGCATGGTCAAGCTGACGTGCCTATTCTATATTTCCTGGGTTTCCTTCCTTCGACGCGTCTCTGTATGGGCATGCAGGTCTGCGCCATGCACCTCGCCACGTTTGCCTCCACCGCTTTGACCGGTCTATCTCTGTCTCTCCCGAAAATTCTAGCTCAATCCCGTGTCGTGGCTCTGTCAACCTATGTGCAAAAAGCCCCCCGTAGCGTGGGTCTCTCCAGTCACCGCTGCACCCAGACCGCTCCTCACCAATACGCCCATCTCTTCTCCCGATGCTGCCCTCCAGCCGAGATCCCATGGCGCGCTACGTCGCCGCTCCGGCTGGCCGGCTGAGAGGTGCGCACAGGCTACAACATGAATCGGGAGAGCCATGTACCATCGCCTCCCATGGATCTTCCCCGGCTCCGGCTCCCTGCCTCCCATGGATCTTCCTCGGCTCCGCCCCCCTGGCCTGAAGGCGGATAAACAGCGGTGGCCTTTGCGTGATCCAAGGTGGCACACCTGCAGCTGGCAGCGGATAGCTCGCTGCCCTATTGCTCTCCATCCTAATCGGCTCCCCTTGGCCTTCCCCAGCTTCGGCCCCGGCTGCCGGTCCCCTCTATCCGCCCGACGGCCGTCCCTCCGCTGCAGCGCTCTTGCAAAGGTACGCATCGCATCTGCCTTTCCTCTCCTCTGATCTGCGTGGTTTCTTTGTACAGGTAGATGAGTTATTAGTACTAGAATTTCAGATCTAAAGTTGGTGCATATGGTACAGATTCTTAATCTGAGAAGAATGTTCAGGTATTGCATGCAGGTCTGTGGTGAGGACAAAAATTTGGGTGTCTAGCTCCTTGCATGAATGTGCAAGGAATTTAGAACCTGCATCTTTTCTTCAGTATACCATGGTATATTTATTCTTGATCTCTCCTTGACGTTGTGTTGCATTTTTCTCGATGGAAGTAATTTTGGTTTAATTTCACATGATAAAAGAAATAAACACATGATATGTTGAATAGCTGACATACAGAGGAAATGCTACAGCTTGATGATTATTGCAGTACTACATTATTTTCAGGTATGTATTGTTCCTTTTGTGATAGTTCTCTCTCCTATGAAAGTAAAATGAATCATTTTTATTTTTTGAACAAGGTTGCTCTCTCCTATATAGAAGTAAAATGACTCATTTTTAATTCTTTGAACAAGGTTGCCGAAAGTAGGGCGCTCAGCCATTGAGGCATTATCACTTTTTTAAGAAGCTTCGCAAAATCTGCTTACTAGAGAAATCTAATGTAGGTTTGTTAGCCTTATAGGGTACTAATATGCTGAACACATGATATTAAATATACAGTACATTGCACTGTGAAGAGTATGTATATACTATCCACACAGGATTTAGTATGTCACACTTGACTTCATCATCCTTTCTTTTCAGATGTATTCTTTAGGCATACACTAATGTGGTAGCTTGGTCATATCCTGTAGCTAATTTAGTCACCACAATACTCAGGATTTTTTCCCGGCTTTGAATATAAATAACTTCCACTTGCCATTTCACATGACAAGCACTACATTTCATTTATTTATGGCCTACAACTTATTATTTATGGATAGTCACAACTGAAGTCTTTAGTTTTTGAGTATCATAGAAGAACGACATTACTTTTTGTAGCGATAGAACAAATTGATCAACGTTTGACCTTTTTTCAGCTATTATTGGAACACTAAGATGCACAAAATCAACCTGTATTAGAGCCAATGGTCCTTTCCAAACGTGAAATCTTGCATGTGTTATTTATCAATTCCAAAAGGTGATGGTTGTGTTATTATGTTAGAAAAGTGGTACTTGTACAATTTTGCTACTAATTTTGGCTAAGGGTTTTTCGGTTCTCATCTCTATATGGATATGCTTTTTTCAGGTTAGTGGTTTAGGAGTTCCTGCCAAGACTGGCTTTTGGAATTTATCCTCGTTTCGCCAGTTGGGCTTAACAAGGACATAATTGATTCTTTGTTGGTAATTAGAAAAAGATATCTGGTTGGAGAAAACTTCTCTTTTGGTTAATTGATTGTTTCTGAATTTTAGTAATCTTTTTTAGATTTTCTTTTTTCAGGTTAGTAGTACGGGACTTCCTGTCAAGAACGACTTTTGGAAGTTATGCTAGCTTCATCAGTTGGGATTTCTGTATAGAATTAAGATAATTTATTTTGGTGCTTGCGATGAGTATTAGACAGAGGGGTGATGGACACATACTTCACCCAGTATATTTGTTCATTTATGTTGTTAATTAACTAATTAGGCAAAAAGCCTCTATCTGTATGGTGTTTGTGATGATGCTCTCAATTCACCAAACACTAAATACCGGGTTGTGCTTTTCAAATCTAGCAAATTAATTTTCTCTATTGCTTCTTTTCCAAACAGAAGTATTAGATCTACCTGTGCCATGAGTCATACTATCAAAATATTATATAAGCCGCGCCGGATGATTATAGGTAACTTATATCAAGAACTTTGTTTTAGCAGCACAATTCGGATAACTTGCAGTTTTATACCAACGAAAAAACTATTACATACCAGATCAAAGATAGAAGCCAGGCTGAACATTGCGATCTTACAGTTCTGCCAAGTGCATCCTCATGAAATAGATAGTAGCGTCGCTGATAAAAAAAGTAGATCGGCCAATCTAGGTAGCATCAGAAGTTGTCTCCATCGGAAAGAACACTGCCTAATGCCATCTTCCAGAAAGCTGGACATGCAAAAAATGACAAGAAATTAGTGTTGGACATTTCTCTCTGTAGCAACGAATAAATTCATTTTATTATTGTATAGCCATGGTGGCAATCTTTTTCGGATAATAACAAGAAACAATTCGCTCAAATATTCTCATCAGAGATAATATTGTGGTCTATCAGAAAAAAAATGTTAGCTATTTAATTAAGGGATAAGTATACTTTTTGTCCTCGAACTCTTCCGAGAGTTTAGAAATCGTCCCTCAACTCTAATCCAGAGAGTTTTCGCCTCTCAACTATCAAAACCGGATAGTTTTCGTCACTCGTGCGGCAGTTTTCGTCCGACGTGAACAGTAGACCGACGAACAGTAAATTTAAATTAAAAAAACAGCAAAAAAAAATCTGAAATTTTGTGGGATCAATGTTCCTCGGGGGCGTAAGGTGTGTGCATATATTCATACTGTTTGGACATCCAGGTTCTCCTGACAAAGAAAAAACTTCAAACATATATGTCGGTGAACAGTAAAATTGAAAAAATAGAAAACAAATTCAAAAAACTATGAATTTTTTTTTTGGCATCAAAGATGCGTAGGTGTGCAAGGTGGGTGCAAATTTTTGTGCTCAAATGACATAAGAGGAGCTCTAGCCAAAAAAACAAACAAAATAGTGCACTTTTTCAAAGTTTCTTTCCGAGCCAAAATTATTATTTTTTTGCCACGAGCTCCCACAATGTCCAAACACCATGAAAAAATTTAGGCACCTTGAGCACCCGAGCATCTTAGATGTCAACAATTTTTATATTTTTTTGAAATGTTTTTCTATTTTTTTACTGTTCACCAACGTACATATTTATGATTTTTCCTTTGTCACGAGCTCCTGAAATGTCCAAACAGTATGAAAAATTGCATGCACCTTGCGTCCCCGAGGAACTTTGATCCCGCAAATTTTCAGATTTTTTGATTGTTTTTGCTACTTTTTTTGAATTTACTGTTCATGTCGGACGAAAACTGCCTGAATCGGCACGAGGGACGAAAACTATCCGGTTTTGATAGTTGAGGGACGATAACTCTCCCGATTAGAATTGAGGGACGATTTCTAAACTCTCAGAAAAGTTCGAGGATGAAAAGTATACTTATTCCTTTAATTAAACAGAGAACTCTGTCACTGTAGCAACAGATGCTAAACAGTCAGACTACCTGACAGAAAAGTATATATAGAGCAGTTAAATTTCTTCAATCCAAAAATAGATGTAGTGGTAGATGTTAATCGTACAACACGAGGATGATGTAGTGGCAGGGAAGCACTATCTAGGACCGTTTAGACACTAGCTAGAAGAGTGTTCTGTCTACAACCGTATAGAGTTTAGACACTAGCTTGAAGAGTGTTCTGTCTACAAAGGTATAGAGAGACTAATAGTTTCATTTCTCATCTTGACAGTCAGCTACAAGAGTGTTTTGTCTCATTTCTCATTTTAGCATAATGAACTGTGATTTTGCCCACCAAATTATACACAAAGACATACAGTGTTAATAGCTGACCAGAATATGGATTTCCTTTCTCTGTCATGATGTGCGGTACATTTTGCTGCCACCTGGTGGTGATAGTCAATCCCCCCTTAGTACTATCTTATGTTAACCCTTATTTTCACCATATTTCCTTATGCAGAGCCAAAGAAGGAACAAATAATCAACATAACCAAAAGAAACAAATTTAGGATTTGAAGGATGGGAGCCAACACTCTATTAATATTATGAATGATCTGAATTGATCGTTTTCTTTAAATAAGAAAACACTACCAACAATGCCAGTCACCCTGAATATAAGAATTTAATCACTATTTTCCCTATTATGAAACGAGTCAAGTGCCCAAGTCCACTTATCTGCTTACTAAGCGTCCACCCAGGAACTGAGTATTCTAGAAAAAAACAATAACTCGTCAGGGATTCAGGAAAGCTCAACACATGCAGAAGAAGCCAAGGAAACGCACGGCCACGAGAACAGCAAGGGAAGCAAAGGAACCGAAGCTGAGGCACCCAAAGCGCCAGAATTTGCCATCTTTGCCGGCCAGCCCAAACACGGCCAGAATTCAGGAGCAAGGCCGGTCTGCTCACCCCATGAGCAGCTCCACCTATGTTGGCCCGCAGCACCACGAGAACATGAGTGAGATGCCGAGAATCGTATGTGTCAGAGGAGGCGAGGCGGGAGATGTATTCAATCAATTGTACTAGCTATCAACATCGATGGACAAATCACAGCTACAGAACATCATACTCTAAATTCTGTCCCAAGAAAGAAATCGACAAAACTGGAACAAATTCAGGCATCCGAGTTGAGCAACTACTGAACCGAATCGACAAGGATTTTATACCTTGAAGGCGTAGGCTTCAGCCTCGGAAAGAACCCTCTTCAGCTCGCCGCTCCGGTACCTCTCTGCAAGCGCAACCATAACAGCAGCGCATCAGCTCGATTCGATCCGCTCTTCCACCGTCGGCGGGACCCTTTGTGGTTTCTCTCACCTCGGAGGCGACGATAGAGGGAGAGGACGCCTGGATACCGCCGGTGCTCGCGAGCGCGGCTGCCACATCCGCGACGACGGCAGTGGCGCCACAATCATACAGGAACTCCATCTCCTCCTCCTCCCTCCACGGCAGTGTTCCCGCGTCCAGGTGAGGGGGTTGTCGCTGTCGGGAGGAGCTCGCGTAGGCAGGCCGGAGGCGGCCGGCGGACGGCGGAAGGTGGTGGTGGTCTTTCGCGGTGTGATGTTTAGCTTAGCGCAACCAGGCATGAGGCAACGCAACAGCGAAAGCAGAGGAGGCAGTGCGCAGCAGGGGGGTGGACGGGTGGTGCGCACAAGGGGGTCGGTTGGTGGACAGGTGGTGTTGGTGACTTGCTGCTCCTAATTTATTTTTTCTCTTTGTTTTTGTTTTGTTTTTCTAGATAGTAGTAGAACTGAAGGTAAAACACAAGTGGTGCTGAAATTATTTGTGTAGCTGCGACATTCTATATCTTCAGAAATAGAATCTCAAGGCTGAGATTATAATGCTACTACTGATATGGGCTGGCAGAGTATGGTGTTATGAAGATACACCTTTGTCAACCAATATGTTGTTACATTTATGGAGGTCTTGGCATGACAGCATCAATGTCCAAAATACGTAGTACTAACAAGATGGATAAATGCAAGAAATTCTCTAGATACTAATAGAAGTATTTTACAATTCGGATAGAATATGTTGTACGTGTACTTTATTCTCAGTTAATCATTCAGTTGTGTTTTTTTGCATAATATTGACAATATATTCTATGTTGGCTGGAATATGCAAGGTCGTGTGGATGATAACAGCGGGTGCAATTCTACCAACTCCAATAATTTTTTCCATTCAGCATCATGTGCAGATTTAGTTTTCTGAAACATCTATGACAAGTTAGTGTGCTTAAAGTTTTGCTGACTTCCAACTCATGTGTTAATTCAATGATCACGATGGGAGCAACATAAGCTGGGTAGTGCGCAATTATTCTCTTCGCCACTACAAAGATATACACATGTTGAACATACAACAAATTCTCAAAAACTTCACAAAAACAACAAACCTCAAGCAAATCAACAGGGCCTTGTATGAACTATTTTGCCATTAATAAAATTTTGAGACGACTTACAAAATATTAAAAACTAAATAGCTTATCACTCCTTGTGGCGCGGCGTGCCGCCACGCACTACCCGCTAGTACTTTCTATGGCCCATACATATGTCAGGCTTTATTGGTCCATACAAAATTCGTATGGCCCATACAAATGTACCATTGGGGCTGTACCTCACCTATTGTGAGATGGTACTCCGTCTCACCGAAGACATTTCAGAAGCTTAAGTACGGTTTTCTTTCTTTCATTTTTCTGTGTTTCTTCCCCGGTTTTCTTTGTCCTTATTTTTATTTTTTCCTTTTTTCTTTTTCTCTCTATTTTTCTTAACACGTGTCTACTTTTTAAGACATATTATACACTTTTGTTATACAACAAGAACATTTTTCATATACACATTGAACATTTTCCAAATAAACAATGTACATTTTCACATACATGTTCTGAACATTTTTTCAATACATGTTCAACATTTTTTAATGGCATGAAACATTTCTTCACTACTGAATACTTTTTTACATTGTATAAATATTTCTTTAAATGTTACCAATATTATTTTTAAATGCATGCATTTTTTTCTTTGTATGAAACATCTTTTTTGTATTATGTGAACATTGTTTTTACATTTTAGAAAGATTTAAAAAAAATCAGGTATCATTTATGAAATGCTTGAACATTTCGTAAAGGTCACCAACTTTTTTAAAAGTTACGAGGACAAATATTTTGCACGACGTTAACATATTTACAAATGTTTAATTTATTTTTGAAGTATATGTATTTAGAATATTTCAAAAAAGTATGAAAGGAAAACTAGCAAAATAAATAAATGAAGGAAAGCAATGCATAGTTCCTTGATGCGAGTAGATACTTGGTTTGCTTAAAGCGAGGCATAGCCGTGCAAGACCTCCCAATAAGCGCTTCTGACGCCTAAGGGCATGTACAATGGTTTTATCTTAAGAGTGCCATATAGGATAAATGATGAGGTGGAGGAAAGAGAAAGCCTAAGGTAAGGTTTGTCTTCTCTTATTTAAGAGAAGACAAGAGATGATCTCTTAGCATAATTTGTCTCACCATGTTTTTAGGAACAACTAATTATTAAAGATAAGACTAAAAGATGACCCATTGTAGACATCTTTTCTTGTCATCTCTAATTTACATGCAAAACTTAAGATAAGACTATCTTATCAACCATTGTACATGCCCTAATCAACGCAGAACGCTCAAACGGCCATCGTGCGAGGGTGGACCAGTCCTTTCACTTGCTCGCTCATTGCCCACGGTGCATTCGCTCGCTTTTGTTCCGTTTTGCTCTGCTATAAAGAACAGAAATGGTTATCGATTTTCAAATTAAAAAATCGCATATTTGAAAAGGGTTTCTGAAATTTTCATGAATTTGAAAAGGATTACAGATATTAAAAAAATCATGATTCTGAAAAATCATTGAATTGTAAAAATTTCATGAGTTTGGAATATGTTCGCAAATTTGAAAGGCAACTGTGAAATATTAAGAAAGTTCATGAATTTAAAACAAGTTTGTGATTTTAATTTTTTCAAATATTATGATCACTAAAACAAAACAAATGAAAAAAAACAGGAATGAAAACAAAATAGAAAAATGACCATAAGCTTTGCCAAAACCTTCTGTAAGGAACAGATCAAAGCCCAGCTAGAAAAATGAAAAAAGAAGAAGAAGAAAACTAAAACAATAATAAACAGAATAGAAAACCGATCGACAAAACCAAAGTAAAATCAAGAGAAACCAGCCAAAATAACCTGAGGGAACCTTGTTCAAATTCTGTGTGAAGAGCTAAAAAGGGCCGTCCCATTTAATTCACTGTACATTAATTCACTATACATCGCTGGGAGTAGTAAATGGGTTTTCTTCCCGACCTCTAGGGTCTTGGCTTTTCTTCCCGTGGAAATAACATTGGTCAAAACCAAATGAGGACTTACAGTCTATGGATTCTTGATGTGCAAACAAAAAATGTGTACATACAAACTGGAACGTGGCTGATTCCCCCGTGACTGGAACATGGTAACATGCACGCAACAACACCAAACGTGCCAAGCTCTTCTGGTGAAAGCAAGAGACACATTTACACTAAAACATTTCAACAGCATCATTCAACTTGCAGGTAACACCATGCAAGTACATAGAACCACCGGTCAGAGCAACAATTCTCATAACACCATGCATGTACCATCTAATGTCTGTCACTCGGTAGACGTGTTTCAGGTAATGGGTTACTACGATTTACAGGTCGCTACTTCTACTCCCTTTACTCTACCGTTTCCTCTCAGGTACAGTTGTAGGCATGTTTCAGGAAATGGTACTGCTATTACCACAATTCACGAGTCCTAATTCTATTATCTTTTTCTACTGTTTCCTCTCTGCGTTCAACCACTTCTAGCGCTTGATCTTTCGTTTCTTGGGGTCCTTGGGTTTCAGGAGAAGCTCGGGCTCCTTGAAGAGATATTCCTTGAGATGTATCACCGGGCGATCCTTAATGCGTTCCATCTCTAAGGGTATCGTCTCAAGTTTCTCCATATTTTTATTGATTTTCTCCAGTAAAGTTCGGGCAATTGGATGGTGGGCCTGATGCTTGAGCTTCATTTGGACAAAGCTGCATAGATCAAACAAAATTTGACATCCGTGTCCATAAATGTTACAATGCAATTGAAGTTCATAGATGAATATGAATAGTCAACCATATATGATTTGCACGTCAATATACTTTACCACGCGCACAAAGAAAATGAACTCATGGGGACATGGCTCACACAACATATAACTTTGATATCATGTGGGCAACACAAGCTTTACACAGATGACACTATAAAATGTAAAATATAACTTTGACGTTTTATTAAATACTTAAATAATTACATCTAAGTAAATTTTGACTCCAAACACAAAAGTGATGACCAAGCATTTATGGAGGTTTTCAAATTTACATTTGGGCCATTTTAAGTAGGAAACATTTATTAATTAATCAATATCTTTTGAATTTGTTAGCAGAGAAAACCAGCTAATTGTGAACATAATTTTGAACATAATGAAATGGGCATATATTGGTTACACGAAAATGTACATAGCTAATTGTGTGCACATGTTACTTCAAGCACCGTAAAATACATATGGACGTACACATGTAAAAAATACATTGAGATGTGGGCCCAGCAGAACTGATTTATATGTTTGCGGGAAAACGACTTGACTTTAGTATGCAGCCTTGTACCATTCCCTTTTGTACTCTAGAGGCCTAGATGCATGAAGCAAAGGAACTTTTTTCTACCCCATGGTTTGTACAGACTCTTGTGGAGACTACTGGAAGGAAGCAAGGGAGAGAGAGCAAGAAACGTGAGTCCACCTGACAGAAGATGAGTCCCATGCTCAGTACAGCTTTGGGTCAGTTCAATTCAATTAAAAAGTTACTACAGGTACTGGTGTGCTGTGTGGCTTCTGCCATGACGGGAGTGCCATCTGTGCATGTAGGAGGCGGGCAAGTGGTAGGGGTCAATGCAAAGCGCAGGCATTGCAGCTGTAGGATTGCCATATCCAACGGTATATAACTATATAATATGGCACGAAGATATTTTGGAGTTGCAGCAAAGCAATGTGAACCATCCGATTGAAAAAATCCAACGATCAATATTGAGAGTTATTTGTACACTGTAAATAATAATACCTTCGCCTGTCCATGGAAGAGAGACCAAGGGCTTCGTACAGGTCATCACCCAATTCTCTAACCCTTGGCCCTAGTGCAGTGAGCTCCTCGGGGAGCACATTGTAACGATACAACTCCTGCAACTTGTAACACATCCCATTACGGTCTTGTCTATACAATTGAAATCTAGCAACCTCACAAATATTACTAGAGAAAGTATACATTCACAATGAAAGCTATGCCTATCACTTTATGACTACCCCATGCAACACGAGGCTGCAGCAATCACCTAGTGTTGTACTCCCTCTGTACCAAAATACTTGTAGTTGGGGGAACTTGTACTAGTTTCCCCAGCTACAAGTATTTCGGTACAGAGGTAGTATGTGATTCAGGCATGACTAAATGTGATGATTGCTCAATGATTGATTGTTCTATGAGAAAGTCAGGCATGGCTGGAAACACTAATCTGCTTTTGTACAAAAATAACTAGCGGTAAAACCAATATCAGTAAATTCATCTATCAATAAAAATTCTATTGCTTCAAAGTACTTCCTGTCACAAATCTAATTTATGCAACCTGAAATGAGGATAACAAGTCTACGTTATTCAGTTTGAACCGATCCAGAGAACTGCTGAAACAGCAAATTCATTCAAGTAGATACAACATGTTTAATAACAAGAAACTTACATCTTTTGGGACACGGGGATTCTTATCCAACTCCTGGATCAGGAGAAGATCAGCTATGACCGCATCAAATTTCTCTTGCCCATCACCGTAGTCTGGATTCCCGTCCTCAAACGCTGCCTAAAAACATTTAAACACATATGGCATATTAGTCACACTAAAGATTGAGATCACATTAGATCTGACAGCCAGGGAACATCCTCCAGAGCAACGATCCAGATGAAGCAACGTCAATATCGAGTCATCATTACCTTCCCGTTACTACACCCCCTATACAGAGTACAGCAGTTTTTGAATTTGGATTTGCCCTGCATCTACAGTGTTCCCGCTAAAGGCTGAGCACTTATAGCCATTGATTGAATGAATCATGCGAGTGAAAACACAAGTGAATCCCTGCAACGTAAGCCATGTATTTGTTTCATCCAACGGCTTGTGTTCACGCAGAGTAATGGACCCCCATCGTAGATGATAAAAAGGCAGTGGAAGCTACAAACTACTAGACAGGCAAGCCTACACCACAAATGAACTGGACCCCAGCATGCTTGATGTCTTGCAGGCCCACACGGAATAGCTAAATAGCTAAATATAAAGGTGTCAATGCCCTCTCCAATGCATCGGAGCACAATCCCATGGGTACATGCGTATAGCAGCAACATTGCACTATGCTTGGCTAGGTATTCATGCTAGCATTCTGATCGTGTCTTCCATGCACAAGGCCGTCTCCAGGAATTTGAGGCCCCGGGACAAAATAGAAAGTGGGGCTTGAAATTTCGAAATAAATCATATAACTAATTAAATCATACTCTCACATGAATATATAACTTCAAATAAGTGTTATTAGGTATAATGTTCGTAAATAAATAAAGGGGTTTTATCATTTATGCCACTAGTTGTGTCCCACTACTCAGTTCTGCCATTAGAAGTTACAACTGCTCAAAAATGCCATCGTTATGTTACATGCTTCCTCAAACATGCCCTTAGATACCTCAAAAATGCCATCGTTCCGTTAAATGTTTGCTCAAAATGCCATTAGACACTGTTACTATCAGGTCAAACCTGTTGACCATGTTATATGACCAAAATACCCCTAGACCCACCTATCATCTCTCTCAATCTCACTATGATAAGTGCGGACCCACATATCAGGAGTAACAAACCAAGAATTTTAGAGGAAAATAAGAACGTTGTTGGAGATCGAGTGGGACCAACACTTTACGTAGTGAGATAGAGGGAGAGCTGGCATGTGGGTTCATGGGTATTTTAGTCATATAACATGATAAACAGGCTTTGAGCTGACCATAATGGTGTATGGTGGCATTTTTTAGCTTGCGCCTAACAGAGTGATGGTATTTTTGAGCAGCTGAAACTCCTAGTGGCAAAACTGAGTAGTGAGACTATTATGACCAGCCTGACTTATGGCCGTAGAAGGCCCACCGGGCAATCTTAGCCCACAAGTTATCTTAGGTTAATTCGTATGCAAGTTATCTAGGTTATAAATATATGCTGTAAGACTCTTTTTCAGATTAAGCAATAAGAATATTATCTCTATTGCCCGGCTCCCAGAGAAGTCGGAACCCTAGCCGCCCCTGCCTCTTGCGCCGCTGCCGCCATCCTCATCTCCCGCGACGGCGCCCAGCCGCCGGCGCGGCCGCTCATCGCCTCGCCCAGCCCCCTCCTTCCCTTACCGCTTACGCCCCAGGCCTGGTGGGGTACAAGCTCCTACCAATTTGGTATCAGAGCACCAACTTGGAGACGGCCAACTTCATCGCGGAGGACACCCGGGCCGACGGGGCCGATGCACTACCGCCCCCCCCCCCCCACCGCGGCTGTTGAGGCTGCCCCCGCAGCTGCCCCGGCGATGGCCCTAGTGGTCTCCCTCCACGCGCTCGCTGGCATCCACGACGAGCGAACCATGCTCTTGCCGGTGATGATCCACGGCGAGCGCTTGGTGGCCTTGGTGGATACAGGCTCCACCCATAACTTCCTTCCCGAGGCTACCATGCGTCGCTTAGCGCTTCAGCCGACGAGCGGGGAGCAACTTCAGGTCACGGTGGCCAACGGTGATCGCCTCCGGTGTCATGGCCTCGCACGAGACATACCCATCACCGTCGGCGATGAACACTTCTCCATCACATGTGCGGGCATTGATTTGGGCTGTTTCAACTTCATCCTTGGCGTCAACTTCCTGCGGACCCTCGGTCCCATACTTTGGGACTTCGACGATCTGACGATGACCTTCTGGCGGCTGGGCCGCCACATCCGGTGGGACGGCGTTGGGGGCACAGCACCGGCGACGCCGCGGCTTCAGCTGGCCGCGGCTACCTCCGAGGCCGAGCACCCACTCTTGGAGCACCTTCTGCAACAACACGACGACCTCTTCACCGAGCCGCAGGGCCTCCCGCCCACCCGGGCTTATGACCACCGTATACATCTCCAGCCGGGCTCCGCACCGGTGGCAGTGCGTCCTTACCGCTACCCGCAGCTGCAGAAGGACGAGTTGGAGCGGCAGTGTGCACTCATGCTCGCCGCGGGCATCATTCGGATATCCACGTCGCCGTTTACCGCGCCGGTTCTCCTCGTTCGCAAGTCGGACGGCACGTGGCACTTCTGCATCGACTACCGCACCCTTAATGCTCTCACACTCAAGGACAAGTTTCCTATTCCGGTGGTCGATGAGCTCCTGGATGAGCTCCATGGGGCGCGCTTCTTCACCAAGCTTGATCTCCGGTCAGGGTACCACCAGGTTCGCATGCACCCAGACGACATCGCCAAGACGGCATTTCGGACTCACCACAGCCGCTTCGAGTTCTTGGTGATGCCCTTTGGCCTCTCCAACGCTCCGGTGACCTTCCAGGCTCTGATGAACGACGTCCTCCGGCCCTACCTACGTCAATTTGTGCTCATTTTCTTTGATGGCATTCTTATCTACAGCGTCTCATGGGCGGAGCACCTCCAGCACGTCGCCATCGTCTTCAAGGAGCTTCGGGCGCACCATCTTCATCTTAAGCGCTCGAAGTGCTCGTTCGGGACGCCTTCGGTCGCCTACCTCGGCCACGTCATCTCGGCCGACGGGGTTGCTATGGATGCCGACAAGGTGGCGGCCGTCGCAGCCTGGCCGACGCCGCACTCCCCGCGGGCTCTTCACGGTTTTCTCGGCCTCGCGGGATACTACCGGAAGTTTATCCGGGAGTTCGGCCTCATCGCATCACCACTCACGTGTTTGCTGCGTCGCGACGCCTTCACATGGGACGACGAGGCGACGGCGGCATTCAAGGCCCTCAAGGGGGCCCTCACAACAGGCCCTGTTCTTTAGATGCCGGACTTTGACCGCCCGTTCGTGGTGGACTGTGACGCCTCGGGCGCAGGGTTCGGCGTCGTGCTTCATCAGGACGATGGCCCTCTCGCTTTCTTCAGCAGGCGTTTCGCTCCGCGCCACCTTAAGCTCGCAGCGTACGAGCGGGAGCTCATTGGCTTGGTGCAGGCGGTGCGCCATTGGCGGCCCTATCTGTGGGGTCGGTCTTTCCGGATTCGCACGGACCACTACAGCCTCAAGTTCTTACTGGACCAAAGGCTCTCGACCGTGCCGCAGCACCAGTGGATCATCAAGCTCTTCGGCTTTGACTTCTCCGTCGAGTATCGTCCGGGCCGCCTTAACACCATCGCCGACGCCTTGTCTCGCCGTGACACCGACCATGACACCACCGGCGGGGACGGCACTCTGCATCCGCTCCAGGCCGACCTTCGGCCTCTTCACCGACATTTGCCAAGCGACGGCGGCTGCGCCCAACGCTCTTCTTCTTCAGCAGCAGTTGGCTGCGGGCGAGCTGGAGGAGCCTTGGCGCCTCGCCAATGGGTTGCTCCTTCACGGGCTCCGCGTCTTTGTGCCGGCGCTTGACGATCTCCGTCACCAGGTGTTGCTGCTGGCCCACTCGGCGGGCCATGAGGGGGTGCAGAAAACCCTCCATCGTCTCCGCGCCGACTTCTACATCCCTGGTGATCGGGCCCTGGTCCGCGACTGGGTCCGGTCTTGTGTGACGTGCCAGCGCAACAAGACAGAGACACTATGACCAGCTGGTCTGCTCCAGCCGTTGGAGGTGCCATCTCAGGTCTGGGCGGATATTTCCATGGACTTCATTGAGGGCCTCCCTAAGGTGGGCGGCAAATCAGTCATTCTCACGGTGGTGGACCGCTTCTCCAAGTATGCTCACTTCATTGCGCTCGGTCATCCATACACTGCTGCCTCTGTGGCCCGCGCCTTCTTAGACGGGATAGTTCGTCTCCACGGGTTTCCCTCTTCGATCGTCAGCGATCGGGACCCAGTGTTCACCGGCCATGTCTGGCGCGATCTCTTCCGGTTGGCGGGCGTGAAACTCCGCCTGAGCACGGCCTTCCATCCTCAGACGGACGGCCAGTCCGAGGTTGTCAACAAGGTGATTGCCATGTATTTGCGTTGTGTCACAGGTGATCGTCCTCGCACTTGGGTTGACTGGCTCTCATGGGCGGAGTACTGCTACAACACCTCCTTCCACTCCGCTCTGCGCGCCACTCCTTTTGAGGTGGTCTATGGCCGACCGCCCCCGGCCATCATTCCGGTTAATTCGGCCACGGCTCGGACAGAGGTGGCGGGTGAGCTTCTGCAGCGCCGGGACGAGATGTTGGCCGAAGTCCGGCAACGCCTTCTTCAGGCCCGGCAGCTGGCCAAGCACTACGACGACGACCACCATCGCGAGGCGGAGTTCGCGGTGGGAGATTGGCTGTGGCTGCGTCTTCTTCACCGCTCTACGCAGTCACTGGACCCGCGCGCGAAGCGCAAGCTGGGCCCTCGTTATGTCGGGCCTTTTCCTGTCTTGGAGCGCATCGGGAAGGTGGCTTACCGCCTTCAGCTTCCTGTCGGTGCCCGCATCCACGACGTCTTCCATGTGGGGCTCCTGAAGCCTTTCCATGGGGAGCCACCTGCGGCCCCTTCCGCGCTGCCTCCCACCTTCAACGGGCGCATCCTTCCGAGACCGGAGAAGATCTTGAAGGCCCAGCTCCGTCGCGGGGTGTGGTACGTGCTGATTCAGTGGGCTGGACTTCCGGCGGACGAGGCCACTTGGGAGCAGCGTGATGAGTTCCGCCAACACTATCCAGACTTTCAGCTCGAGGACGAGCTGTTTGCGCAGGCGGGGAGAGATGTTATGACCGGCCTGACTTATGGCCGTAGAAGGCCCACCGGGCAATCTTAGCCCACAAGTTATCTTAGGCTAATTCGTATGCAAGTTATCTAGGTTATAAATATATGTTGTAAGACTCTTTTTCAGATTAAGCAATAAGAATATTATCTCTATTGCCCGGCTCCCAGAGGAGCCGGAACCCTAGCCGCCCCTGCCTCTTGCGCCGCTGCCGCCATCCTCATCTCCCGCGACGGCGCCCAGCCGCCGGCGCGGCCGCTCATCGCCTCGCCCAGCCCCCTCCTTCCCTTACCGCTTACGCCCCAGCCTGGTAGGGTACAAGCTCCTACCAGAGACACAACTAGTGGCATAAATGATAAAAACCCATAAATGAAATATAAATGCTAAAATAGTACATGTGGTATTTTGAAGCAATAAAAAAACCTCATGTTCTACCCAAAAAAGCATCATTTGTCTTCTAATAAAAGTAATTATTCAGACAATACATGAGTTCTAAGCTTAGCAAGATAGGAAAACAGGAAAAACCTAAACCTTGAAATTTGAAGCATCAAATATTATGTTTGAGCAGCTACCTAAATAAATAGTTTCATCAATTTATCCGAACTCTCGGAGCATAAAGCAACGTATTAATTGTAAAGATATATAAAATAGAAAGGCCAATCCTGTAATTTACTAATTACAAAACTATGCTACTGTTGTAATGCTCATTGCCAATAATGTTCATTGCAGGTGCACTTGACAATTTTGCAAAATAAATCTGATGTCATGCTGCGTGAAAATCTGTTTGGAGACCTTCTAATTTCACCTTTTCTATTTCGTGAGTTAGAAAAGAAAAACAACCAGAGCTGTGAAGTACAGATAAGCAGAGGTGAAGAGTTCTAAAGCCTTGTTTGGGAACTTCATTCTGGATGGAGGGATCTTCTAAAGCAACAAAAACTTATACTACACTCCATCATTGTTTCAATTCATTGCCCAGTTTTAGTTATGGTCCGACTTTCCTCGAAGAAACTTTACAATATGCCGATTATATTTGGGATGTTCATTGATTTGCAGTGTTAGAGGTTTTATTGCAAGATTCTGGATTTGGAAAGTCTAGCAAAACGTCGGTTAGTGCAGGGGCTTGGTGAAACTAATAGGCAGTCTGCTTCTTTGACGGTTTTGGAGTTTTAATTAATCCTGAAGCATATTACTTGATTGCTTTCAGTTTGAATTTGCATTCAGAGGAAGCTTTTGAGTTAGTAGTATCTATCAAGTCTGAGATGCGATGTAGATTCTGTGATTCATGGTAGCATTAGTAACTGCGGAAACAACATTAACAGATCACAAAGGAAAATCCCACTACGCTGGATATGTTGAACAGTTTAATAGCGTCTAGTTAACGACTTCGAACCTAATGAAAAAGCCCAAGTACAGCTGATGGCATGACTTGACGAACGGCACAAATGACATCTGGAAATCAAAAGAAATCATCGGAACGACCACCAAATGGGGAATCGCTTCAAGATTGGACCAGATACATCGAACCCTAACGCAAACATCGGACATGCCAATGATCTGAATCAGAGAGGGGGAATGGGAGCGGGAGGGGAGGGGGGAGAGATGCGATATACCGCTTCGGCGGCGGCGGCGGCGGCGGCGACGGCGGCGACGGCGACGGCGGCGACGGCGGCGGCGGTAGCGGCGGCGCCGGCAGCACCGCGCTCGGCAGCCTCTGCCGCGATCGGCAGCCTCGCGTGTATCGCCGCCATCTAAACCAGAAAACAGATTAGCAACTTCGAGAATGGAATGATATTCCATAGCAGATGCGAGTGAAGGGAAGCTGCGAAACCAGAGGGAGGCGGGGGTCTGGTGGCGACGCCGGCTGCAAGGGAGGCGGATGTGGTGGCGACGCCGGCTGCGAGGGGCCGGATGCGGTGGCGAAGCCGGCTGCTAGGGAGCGGATGCGGTGGCGACGACCGCTGCGAGGGAGGCGGATGCGATGGCGACGCCCGGCTGCGAGGCGGAGTCGGTTCCTGTTGCGACGGCGGAGGCGGAAGCGGAAGCCGGTCTTGTTGCTTGCGATGGTTGCAGGCCTGTCCAACTGGGCCTTTTCTGGCGTTCCAGTCCGATAGCACGCGTGCCCGGTGGCCTGGCACGTGGCTAAAGGGGGAAATCCCTATTCGCCGCTCGCTGCGGCAAAATGTCGGGCTACCGCACAGGGCACCGCAGCGAGCGACAAACCTGGGCCGGCCCACTTATACATAATGCGTTCAACCGGTTTTGGGAACCTTCTAGAAGGTTCCCTGAACCGGGTTTTTTCCTGTATCATTTTTTTCTGCTTCTTTTTCGGCTTTCTATTGTATTTTCATTTCTCTTTTTTCGTTTCAGTTTTTTTTTCATTTTTTCGTTTCTTTTGTTTCATTTTCTTTTTCAAGTTTATTTTTCTTTCTCAGAACTTGTTCGCAGTTTTACAAAATGTTTACGACCTTATTTTTTATCTCTTTTTCTTTTCTTCTCTTTTTAAAAAAAAATCAAAAAATTTAAATTTTGTTCGTGTTTCCAAAAAATGTTCTATTTTTGAAAAAATGTCCTCAAAATTTAAAATCTGTTCTCGTTACAACAAAAGTACAAACTTTCGAAATTCAGAAAATGTACCGGATTTCAATTTTTTGTTCACATATTCAAAAAATGTTCGCACTTCCAAATTTGTTCGGGATTTTTCAAAATTGTTCTCCGTTTCAAAATATGTTCTCAAAATTCAAAAAATGTTCATACTTTAAAAAATTAATCGCTCTTCCAAATTTGTTCAGGATTTTCCAAAATTATTCCTTGTTTCAAAATTTGTTTTCAAGATTCAAAAAATGTTTGGGAATTGAAAAAATGTTCCAGCTTTCCTAATTTGTTCAAAAATTCAATAATAGTTCATATTTTTCAATTTTGTTCACAAATTAAAAAAAATCTGGAATTTTTAAAAAGTATTTTTTTTAGTTTTTGTTCACAAATTCAAGAAATGTTCCCCTTTTTCAAATTTGTTCACATCATCAAAATGTTCCTGTTTTACAAAATTTGTACGAAAATTCCAAAAATGGTTTTATTTTGAAGAAAATATTCTTATAATTTCGAAAAATTCAGTTGTAGGAGGTCTTTGATTCGACCCAATAAATGGACTGTAGTTTTTAGGATTTTTTGGGAATTAATGTTTAAGTTTAGTCTCTGGCGTTTACGTCTTTAATTGTCGCGCTGCTAATTAAACATGAGGTGGTCTAGGTCGTGGTGGTTTGCACGGCAGGCCATTTCGTGCATAGTCTCGTGTTCGAGTTACAGCGCTAGTGTGATTTTATTTTTTGCGATTTTTTTTATCTCGGGAACGTGCCGCCGCGTGCCACTGTAAATGGGCCGGCACATGCTAGCCGCTCCTGTGCGAAGCGCCGGCACTTTGCCGCAGCGAGCGGCCTATAGGAGCTCTCGCTAAAGGGTCCATGCCCGCAAAATCCTATTCGGCGCCTAAGCGACAGGAGCAACTAATCAAAAGATAAACTATGATAAATCTTCAATATTCTTTAGCAAACGATGTATGGAGAGAATTAGAGGAGAAGTTAAAGAGATATTGGAAGTGCCAAATGAAACCCTCAGTGCAGAATATTTGGGCAAGCCATCTGATGTTGGCTGCTCAAAAAATGATGCTTTCAAATACTTAAAAGGATTATTTGTGAAGCAAAGTGCAAGGATGGATTGAAAAAACTATGTCTACTAGTGTAGGAAAAGAGGTTTTGGTTAAGTCAGTGGCCCAGGAGGTTTCGATTTACTCTATATCTTGTTTTAAACTGCCACGTGGTCTATGCGAGCATCTGAATATGTTCATACAGAAATTTCGTTGGGGCTGTAAGGATGGAAAACGCAAGTCTAGTTGGGTCTCCTGGGAGGCGATGACTCGGACAGAGGCGATGACTCATCGCAATCTGGGGAGGTCAGGTCAAGTGACCGTTGGAAGAAGTACCCCTCAATTAAGAATTTCACCTAAACACTCGCTACGATACAATTTGCAAACAGCACACCCCTCGTACGCGTCGGGCCAGCCCATTCTGCCTTATCTTTTTTGCTAAAACCTGCAAAAAGTTGCGGCCGACAGGATTCAAATCAGCGCTCTCCTCGTTAAATAAGGCTGGAGTAACCACCTCGTTAAATACCTTTTCCTACTTTTATTTTTTTATATGTGCGTGCAACAAACCTTTTTCCTAGTTCGCTGGTTCTTATATGGTTTTTTCTTTCTTTTTCGTGCCCCAAATCGATGAAAATTTTCAAATACATGATTTTTTTCCCAAATTCGTGAACTTATTTCAAAATTTCATGAACTTTTTTTCAAATTAGTGAACTTTTTTTCAAAGTCGTGATGTTTTTTCAAAATTTATGATTTTTAAAAAAAAATCATGAACCTTTTTTTTCAAAATTGATGAAAGTTTTCCAAATTCATGAACTTTTAAATTAAAATCGATGAACTTTTTTCAAATACATAAATTTTTTTCAATATCCGATGAACTTTTTTATGAAAATAGATTAACTTTTTTAAAATCCATAAACCATTTTCAAAATTTGGTGAACTTTTAAAAACTTTTTTCAAATTAGTGATTTTTTCCAAAATTCGATGAACTTTTTCAAATTCATGAAGTTTTTTTTCAAAATTGATGATTTATTTTTGTTTTTGTGAACATTTCTTTGAAAATCTGTGAATTGTTTTGCAAAATCGATGAACTTTTTTTTTAAAAAAAGATTCTTTTTCAAATTTATGTTTTCTTTAAAAAAAATCCGAACTGGGACCAAAACAATGGTCATATACTTGCTTTGGGAAAGAACATATCAAAGTCATTGTGGTCCCGTGGTTACTGCGCCAAGTTTCTCGCGTAGGCATGTTGGTCGAATACTTGTTCTTTCATATTTTTCTTGATGTTTGTTTTTTAGCATATGGACACGAGCAATGCTGGGCCGGCCCATTATCGTGCACCTTCGCGCGCCCTCTACCCTAAGCGGCGCTGAGGGCGCCAAAGAGGAGCTCTCTCCATGCGGCATGTGGCATATCCGTAAATCACTAATTAAGAAGCAGTCTTTGCAAAGGTCAGTTCCATCTCCCCAGGTTGCCACATGCCACATGTCAGGCATGCAGTGCATCATTTGTCGTAACCTGGGAGCTTTCCCTTTATTCGTAGATTTGATTATTCAAAATGTTTTATATCTTAAACTATATGTCCAAATCTTGAACCATTTGCACAGTTGAATTCCTCGTGTCGGGATCTTCAAAACAAGATCCCATATTTATAGGTTTTGATGAACGTGACACAAAAAAACGGACGAAAAAAATCATAGAAAAAACCGAACCGGAAGCACGTTCTTTTTCCTTTCTAAAGGACGCACGAGTGTGTCTCTTGGGGAAGCAAATTTGTGCCTCCACGAGAAGTAAATTTGTGCTTCTCGTGAATGGAAAAAAAGAAAACAAGTTTTTTCCCGTTTCCGAGAAGCACGACTGTGTCTCTCGTGAAAGAAAATTCGTGCTTCTAGCGGAAGAAAAAACACATTTTTTTCTTTCAGATAGGCATGACCGTGCCTCCCGGGGAAGCAAATCTGTGGCTCTCACGGAAGAAAAAAGAAAAACATGTTTTTTTCATTTTTGAGAGGTGCGACTGTGCCTCTCGTGATAGCAAATCCATATCTCTTGCAAAATGAAAAGAAAAAAAATGCATTTTTTTCGTTTCACGAGGCGTTCGCGGAAGGAAAAAAGAAACACATTTTTTCATGCAAAATTTTCTTTTCAGAACTTTTTTTTGCCCAAAACCTAAGAAAAATCAGAAGGAAACTGAGAAGCCGAAAAACCCGGAAAAAATAATCTTAAAAGTCGGAAAGACATGCAATTTTTTTAAAAAAAATTCGGAGAGAGCGCGACATGTGGTGGCGAATGAGAGCGCGACACATGGTGCGCTCTCAGCCCACCCCAAGTAACCCTTACATGGTCTCCGGAAGGAGTATTCCTTCGTTAATTGCTCTCGGCATATCTGAGACAACTTAAGTAGCCAAGTTTCTCAAAAACAAAACTGAGACAACTCAAATATCTGAGACCGTGTTAGGTACGCGCACCACACGGCCCTTTAAAATGTACTAGCAAAAAGCCCCGCGTGTTGTAACAAGAGAAAAAAATAACACATGCTCTTAATTTACAAAAAATGGTCTATAGTCTGAAAATTTATAACTATGACTTAAACAAAGATGGTCTTAACCTATAAAAGTGCAGTTTAAGAATCTACAGGTGTTCTATTTCAACACCGCTTACATGTAGATTTAATCCATATAAAAAAATAGGCAAGTGATTATGCATTTATTCATGTCATGTTCGGAATGGGATGTTGTTACGGACGAGCAAAGAGAAACGACAAAAACAAACGATGACACATTAGCACACTACAGAGACATGTATGCATCAATGACAATTTTCAGTTTAAGAATCACCAACTTAGGGTAACTCTTGAACACTTTTTTTCAAATGCATATCTCTTAAATACATGAAGAATTGTTAAAATAGTTGTTAAAAAGATACAGGATTTTTTAATAAAAAAAGAGAAATTTTTTTGTTTGAAAAAGAACATTTTTGTATGGTCTCCTATGGACGCAGGTACTTGCACCCCTATTTTATCATTATTTCTTGCCATACATGTGATACGTATTGGTCCCTATTTCATCACTATTTATATCTTATCAAACTTATCTTTTATTGCGAATCAACCTGTGGTTGAGATGGTTAGGTGGGCAGTGGTATCCCCAACCCACCAGGGTTCAAATCCTGGTGCTCGCATTATTTCTGAATTTATTTCATCAGTGGGAGGAGACGTTTCCGTCGACGACGAGGTGCCTACGGTTTTTTTGAGCATCAGTACATACACAAGCGCTCATATACACGCGCATACACTCACCCCTATGAACGCACACACGCATACCCTACCCTATGAGCACCTCCGAGAGACTGAGCCGACATATCATCTTGAGATTTACGAAGTCACCATAGGCGCCTCGTCGTCGACGGGAACGTCTCCTCCCATTGAAAGCGCATCGCCGGAAATTCTGAAATAAAACCAGGAATAATGCGAGCACAAGGATTTGAACCCTAATGGGTTGGGGATACCACTGTCCACCTAACCAACTCAACCACAGGTTGATTCGCGACGAGGTGCCTACGGTTGCTTCGTAAATCTCAAGATGATATGCCGGCTCAGTCTCTCGGAGGTGCTCATAGGGGTAGGGTATGCGTGTGTGCGTTCATAGGGGTGAGTGTATGCGTGTGTATATGAACGCTTGTGTCTGTACTGATGCTCAAAAAAAAACTTATCTTTTATTCTATTTTTTATAATGCATGCCTCCTTTTTACTTTTTTTATGCATGTCTTTTTTTAGAATGACGAGCCCCAACGTTATATAGGAGAATGAGTACAATCAAACATCCACACCTCCTGTACCCTATTTGGCACACCTCCAATAATCTGAAATCACCATGCTCTCTTGCCTCGGCCGCCAGAACATGGGCCAGCTTATTTCTTTCTCTATTGATCCAGTTAACTTTGCATGACTTGAAAAGACTCATGAGCCTCGCAGGTTACTTTTTTCACCTACACGCGAGCAGACGCCGAAGAAATAATTTAATTAAGGCGCTGACCCGGCCTGATGGAAGTCTGACGGAGGACAAGGTAGAGAGGGAAAATATGACTACAGATTTTTATAAAAATCTTTATACTTGGGACGGGGTTAACAACATGGAAGAGGTCCTTCAAACTGTGCCAGTTATGGTGACACAACAGAAGAACACCATGCTTAACGCACCCTACGAGAAGGAGGAGGTAAAACGGGGACTATTTCACATGTTTTGGATTAAGGCGCCGGGGCCGGACGGTTTTCCCGCCCAATTTTTTTAGCGCCACTAGGACATATGTGGGAGGAGGTTACGAAGGCAGTGATACGTATCATTGATGGGACGGAATCAGCAGCATCTATCAACAAGATGATTTTGGTATTAATACCAAAGGTAAAAAAATCCGACCCTGCTTTCACAATTTCGGCTGATTAGCTTGTGTAACGTTCTCTATAAGATTACATCAAAAGTGATCTCTAATCGTCTAAAGCAAATACTACTAGAGATAATATCGAAGGAACAATCAACCATTGTCCCAGGAAGGTTCATAACGGATAATATTATTGCTGCATATGAATGCCTTCATTTTATGAAGAGGAACAAAGCAAAAAAGAATCAACATTTTGCGCTTAAGCTGGATATGATGAAGGCCTACGATAAAGTTGAATGGGCATATCTGAGGGCGATCATGTTAAAGCTTGGTTTTTACAGAAAGGTGGGTAAACATTGTCATGGATATGGTCAACTCGGTTAAATTTTCAGTTATGATGAATGGGGAGAAATTGAAGCAATTCTCACCCACACGAGGTATAAGGCAAGGGGACCCTATATCTCCATACTTGTTCCTGGTAGCAGCAGAGGGCCTTTCGTGCCTATTGAAATCGAAGAGTGAGTCATCAAACCTACATGGTCTGACTGTGGCACCTACGGTGCTATTGGGGAACGCAGTAATTTCAAAAAAAATCCCACGCACACGCAAGATCTATCATGGTGATGCATAGCAACGAGAGGGAAAGAGTGTTGTCCACATACCCTCTTAGACCGTAAGCAGAAGCGTTATGACAACGCGGTTGATGTAGTCATACTTCTTCACAATCCGACCGATCCTAGTACCGAAAATACGGCACCTCCGTGATCTGCACACGTTCGGCTCGGTGACGTCCCACGAACTCTCGATCCAGCTGAGTGTCGAGGGAGAGCTTTGTCAGCACGACGGTGATGATGATGCTACCGTCGCAGGGCTTCGCCCAAGCATTACGATGATATGACTGAGGTGGATTATGGTGGAGGGGGGCACCGCACACGGCTAAGGGATCAATGATCAACTTGTGTGTCTATGGGGTGCCTCCTGGCCACGTATATAAAGGATGGAGGGAGGAGGAGGTCGGCCCTTATAGGGCGCGCCCAAAGTGTGGATTCCTACGGGTTCGAGAACTATGTAGACATGACCGAGACTCATCTCCATTCAATAAGCAATAGCGAAACCTAGATGCTCATATTGGTTCCTACATATTCTACGAAGATCTTTATTGGTCAAACCGCATAACGACATACGTTGTTCCCTTTGTCATCGGTATGTTACTTGCCCGAGATTCGATCATTGGTATCTCAATACGTAGTTCAATCTTGTTACCGGCAAGTCTCTTTACTTGTTCTGTAATGCATCATCTGTAACCAACTTATTAGTCATATTGCTTGCAAGGCTTATAGTGATGTGCATTACCGAGAGGGCCCAGAGATACATCTCCGATACTCGGAGTGACAAATCCTAATCTTGATCTATGCCAACTCAACAAACACCATCGGAGACAACTGTAGAGCATCTTTATAATCACCCAGTTACGTTATGACGTTTGATAGCACAAAAGGTGTTCCTCCGGTATTCAGGAGTTGCATAATCTCATAGTCTGAGGAACATGTATAGGTCATGAAGAAAGCAGTAGCAATGAAACTGTAACGATCATCGTGCTAAGCTAACGGATGGGTCAAGTCAATCACATCATTCTATAATGATGTGATCCCGCTTATCAAATGACAACTCTTTGTCCATGGCTAGGAAACTTAACCATCTTTGATTAACGAGCTAGTCAAGTAAAGGCATACTGGTGACACTCTATTTGTTTATGTATCCACACATGTACTAAGTTTCTGGTTAATACAATTCTAGCATGAATAATAAACATTTATCATGATATAAGAAAATATAAATAACAACTTTATTATTGCCTCTAGGGCATATTTCCTTCAGTCTCCCACTTGCACTAGAGTCAATAATCTAGTTCACATCGTCATGTGATTTAACATCAATAGTTCACATCTCCATGTGACTAATACCCAAAGGGTTTACTAGAGTCAATAATCTAGTTCACATCGCTACGTGATTAACACTCAAAGAGTGATCATGTTTTGCTTGTGAGAAAAGTTTAGTCTACGGGTCTGCAACATTCAGATCCGTATGTATTTCGCAAATTTCTATGTCTACAATACTTTGCACGGAGCTACTCTCACTACAAGGATACCCCTTATAAAGCAACACAAATTGTACAACATTTTGACTATTCGTTGTAAAATTAATAATAGATACGCATATAAACGATGCAGCATATGCGTTGCAGATTGATATACATATATGGAAATAAATAAACATAGGAAAGGAGAGAGAGAGAGACGCGAGAAACAGAGCCTCCGATTGCCCTGGTCTCTCCCAAATCGCCGACACCAACCGTCTCGTCTCCCTCCTCCGCCCAACCTCGCCGCCGGCCCTTCTCCTTCCAATCTCCATCTCGCAACCCCGGAGGCTACCAGATCCGCCGCACCCCCCACCCACCCATCCCTCGCGCGTCCAATTTCTCTCTTCACACGATTCCTCGTTGCGCCACCGGCGGTGGCTGCTTCCGGCGACGTTCGGCCGATCCCGCCACCGCGAAACACATCCTGAGGTCCTCTTGCACCACGGCGCCCTCCCATCCACCTAGATCGGCGCTCGCGGCCACCAAAGCCCACCTGCAACCCTCCCCCCATGCCTAGGGTTTCGGGCGTCGGCTCCGGCGCCGTTGGCCATGTCGTCCTCGTTTCATCCGGTGAGTGCATCCCATCCTCTCCCATTGCTCCGTCCTATCTGTCTCCCCCTTTTTTAACCTCTACTCTTCTCTTCTCCTGTAGACGTGCAGGGAGTAACGGCCACTGGACAGCCTTGCTGCTGCTCGGGACGAAGCAACCATGTAGCTTTCTCCTCCTTCTCTGGCTTCAGGTGAGTTGGTCCACTCCTGTTAATCAATAATTTACCTCTAAAGTTGGATTTTGGCAGAAATCTATCCATCATATGCACATTAGATTCCCCTCCAGCAGTGTTGCATGCGCACCAGGGGCTAGGACAGAGCATATTAGCTAGCGTAATCACATTAAGATTTCCCCAGTAGTGTTGCATGCGCACCAGGGGCCAGGCCAGTGTTCCTCATTGCTCAGTAAAGAGGAACGACCACCCAGAAAATATAGATATTGAGCTAGATTTGCAAGTATGTTGAGCTCCATGCAGCCTGGTTTCAGTGGCTTCTTTGTGTCTTTTTTCTTGAATATGTCCATTCTAACAAGAACAGAAATAAGATGCTCTCTATCATTTCTCTAACAGTATTGTATCTGTATGTAGAACTCGGAGGAGAAATCAGAATTGTCGTCAAAGTAACAACTATGGAAGGTAACATATGCAGTTGGCTTTGTTTTCTTCAAACATGATTTGGCTAACTTTTTGCCTTGCTCGAATTCTAATTTGCAAATACATTTTTTGTTTCTGAATTACAGAGATAAAAAGGTGCATGGAGAAGGATGTTAACGGAGTGACAAAGGTTGCAAAACTCACTGGAATCAAAATGACAACACTAGAATAAAGAGGTGAGTTAACTTGTATACGTTTATTTTACTACTGTTCAAGCTATCACAGACCGGCAGCGTGTAGAGGTGAGCATGGCCATCACTGGATCTGCACTTGTGCAGTAGGTTGGCTTCTGCTGGATGTGAGTAGAGCGGAGGCTTGTGCGGAGCAGGCTAGCAACACCTCTGACCTCCTATCTTTCTCTCTGTAGCTCCATGTACCATCGAGCCTGTGTGGATTATTTGCAGTAGCAAGTGCCGAACGGCAGCAGCTTGCAGGGCATGGTCTCTCCTGGGAAAGATTCAGTGCACGCTCGCCTTTGCTAGCCCTTGAACAGATAAGCACATTTCAAAAAAAAAAGGTTTGTTTAAGGAGTGCTCTTATATAAGGATAGCTATTGCAAATGTAGTTCAAATGTTAGTTGAAAAATATTGAATTTGAAAACATTGCATGTGCGATAGCTGAAATGATAGTTGAATTTGTACTCATTTGACAAATTATTTTGTCGACCTTTCTTTATTGTGGTTCCATAGCAAAGCATGTGCATGATGATATGAAAGGTTAATCATGAAGATTGCATACAAAATACGTATGCCCCTGTTGCAACGCACGGCAATTACCTCGTATATTTTTAAAATTAGAAATGTACAATCTGATGCATCTACACGAAAAAGACATAAAGTTGACTGGATAAAGTAAACTTGTTATTATTTTGCTGAAGCTTGTTAAATTATTAAGCATATCAGCAAGCTAGTTAACCTTCTTTTTCTTTTCTTATTCACATGAGTCAGTCTTTCATTCTTCTCTAGTCGCATATACTTGCATGTGCTGCCTAAATATTTTGTTATTAGATACGCTAGTATGCATGTACAACATTCATGCAAATAGTGCCTAGTTTGGTATCTCTTTGAATTCATAATGGACTTTTTAATTAAAAAAAGCATGGAAAACACATCCTAATCAATGGGTGATAGAAGCATGATGTCACATGCATGGAATTAGCGTACGGCTTGGCCGGCTGGCCGGATTGGCCTACAGTACCTTGTTTGTCTCGGGCACAAACATAGATATATGCATATACATATTTGATGAATTGACGGGCCTCATTTTTTCTTTTCCTTGAGAATCTCGCTCATGCACTTTTGGACTTATCATTATGTAAGATTATGTATACTTGTACACGCATAAGATTGGTGTTACGTAACTTGCACATATCTATTAATCCCAAACATCAATGAAGAAATCAATGGTGTACGAAAAAGGCATATGCGGCTGATTTTATTTTAGTAATATATATGAGTCCACATGGATTTTTTAATATTTTGTGTGGTGGTCGGACTCTTCCTTATTCCTTATAGTTGACACCCATACTATGCAATAGCAACGTATGAGTTTGCATGTGATTGTCTTGGAGATATCTTTTTTTAGTAGAAAAGGCATATAAGACTTGGATGAAAGATGTGCACATGACACGCTAAACTGTTTTTACATCATTTTATTTGTACGTAATACTACATCTTTTTAATCTTAATCGTTAATATATAAAATTGATGATCAAGATAATTTAATCTGTGTGGATGAACATGATTGCTTGTTTGTCTCTTGTTTAAATAATATAATAGATGGAACTTGATGACGCTTCACTTGTGTTGCACCTTTTTCCCTTGGTTTTGCAGTTGCATGCACCAACTGGATGGAAGGGGGCGCTATGGAGCAAGTCATAGATGATACCATGGAAGGTATACTCTCTCACTCTTCCTATTGTTCTACTACAATACTCTTGGTAATGCAGAAACAACAAAGATTATACTCTAATATCCTGCCTCTGTCACTAGTTGCGTCATGTCAATGCATTGTGTGTTAACAGTTCATTTTGTTATTTTCCTTGTAGATTCAAAAGATATATGGATGATTATATGGGTGTGACAAGTATACTGCAATGATGTGATGATGATGTTCCGGTTCATGATGATGATGATGTTCTGGTTCATGATGATGATGATGGATGCTTTCAGTTTTAGTCAAGTTGTAGAGATATTGTTCTTGTTGGATGTTGTTCCTAGGTTAAGTTTTTGTTAAGTTGTAGGGATGTTGATGAATGCTTTTGGTTTAAGTTTCTTTGTCAAAAATATATTTAGATTATGCATCACATTTGATGATGTACCCCTTTCATATCCACTATTGTAATCCAACTGTTTTATCAATATATATGTTTTCTTTCTCTTGTGAGTATATTCTTTTATTTTTTTCCTCACTTGATATAGATAATTATTTCCATTATCTAGAGCATTAATTGCATATTATTATTAAAAATATATGCATGAACACCTGAAGCGTTGCAAATTCTTTCAAGCAATGATATTTGGATTCCTGCACATTAACCACCAACGTATAAAAGTGTTGTAATAGTCGATTTTATGTGTTGTACTCTTGCAACGGTCCATTTTACCAACGGAAGTGTAAGTGTTGCATTATGCGCTAGCAACACTGGATAAGGCAACGCATCCCAAAGCGTTGGTAAAGACACTAACAACGCATATATGGACTTTTAGATACGGAAAAATCCGTTGCTATAGGTGGGTTCCTGTTGTAGTGTCTAGCTAATTGCTCCCACTTTCAATATGTATCTAGATCAAGACTTAGAGTCATCTAGATCGATGCAAAAAGCTTGCATCGACGTAACTCTTTATGACGAACTCTTTTACCACCTCCATAACCGAGAAATATTTCCTTAGTCCTCTAAGGATAATTTTGACCGATGTCTAGTGATCTACTCCTAGATCACTATTGTACTCCCTTGCCAGAATCATGCTAAGGTATATAATAGGACTGGTACACAACATAGCATACTTTATAGAACCTATGACTGAGGCATAGGGAATGACTTTTCATTCTCTTTCTATTTTCTGTTGTGGTCGGGTTTTGAGTCTTTACTAAACTTCACACCTCGCAACACAGGCAAGAACTCCTTATTTGACTGTTCCATTTTGAACTACTTCAAAATCTTGTCAAGGTATGTACTCATTGAAAAAACTTATCAAGCGTCTTGATCTATCTCTATAGATCTTGATGCTCAATGTGTAAGCAGCTTCACCGAGGTCTTCCTTTGAAAAACTCCTTTCAAACACTCCTTTATGCTTTCCAGAAAATTCTACATTATTTCCGATCAACAATATGTCATTCACATATACTTATCAGAAATGATGTAGTGCTCCCACTCACTTTCTTGTAAATACAGGCTTCACCGCAATTCCGTATAAAACCATATGCTTTGATCACTTTATCAAAGCATACATTCCAACTCCGAGATGCTTGCACCAGTACATAGATGGATCGATGGAGCTTGCTCACTTTGTTAGCACCTTTAGGATCGACAAAACCTTATGGTTGCATCATATACAACTCTTATTTAAGAAATCCATTAAGGAATGCAGTTTTGACATCCATTTGCCAGATTTCATAAAATGCGTTAACTGCTAACATGATTCGGACAGACTTTTAAGCATCGATACGAGTGAGAAAATCTCATCATAGTCAACACCTTGAACTTGTCGAAAACATTTTTGCGACAATTCGAGCTTTGTAGATAGTAACACTACTATCAGCGTCCGTCTTCCTCTTGAAGATCCATTTATTCTCAATGACTCACCGATCATCGGGCAAGTCAATCAAAGTCCATACTTTGTTCTCATACATGGATCCCATCTCATATTTCATGGCCTCAAGCCATTTTGCGGAATCTAGTGTTGGGGAACGGAGCAGAATTTTAAAATTTTCTACGCATCACCAAGATCAATCTACGGAGTCATCTAGCAACGAGGGAAAGGGGAGTGCATCTACATACCCTTGTAGATCGCGAGTGGAAGCGTTTAAGTGAACGGGGTTGATGGAGTCGTACTCGTCGTGATCCAAATCACCGATGACCAAGTGCCGAACGGACGACACCTCCGCGTTCAACACACGTACGGTTGGGAAGACGTCTCCTCCTTCTTGATCCAGCAAGGGGAAGGATAGGTTAAATGGAGATCCAGCAGCACGACGACGTGGTGGTGGAAGCAGCGGTGATCTCGGCAGGGCTTCACCAAGCTCCAACGAGAGAGAGAGAGAGGTGTTACGAGGGGAGAGGGAGGGGCCAGGGACTTGGTGCGGCTGGTCTCCCTCCCCCCACTATATATATGGCCCCTAGGGGGGGCGGCCCTAGGAGATGGGATCTCCAAGGGGGGGGGGGCGGCCAAGGGGAACTTGCCCCCCAAGCCAAGTGGGGCGCCCCACCCCTAGGGTTTCCAACCCTAGGCGTAGGGGGAGGCCCATGGGGGGCGCACCAGCCCACCAGGGGCTGGTTCCCCTCCCACTTCAGCCCATGGGGCCCTCTGGGATAGGTGGCCCCACCCGGTGGACCCCCGGGACCCTTCCGATGGTCCCGGTACAATATCGATTACCCCCGAAACCTTCCCGATGGCCGAAACTGGACTTCCTATATATAAATCTTCACCTCCGGACCATTCCGGAACTCCTCGTGACGTCCGGGATCTCATCCGGGACTCCGAACAACTTTCGGGTTACCGCATACTAATATCTCTACAACCCTAGCGTCACCGAACCTTAAGTGTGTAGACCCTACGGGTTCGGGAGACATGCAGACATGACCGGGACAACTCTCCAGTCAATAACCAACAGCGGGATCTGGATGACCATGTTGGCTCCCACATGTTCCACGATGATCTCATTGGATGAACCACGATGTCAAGGATTCAATCAATCCCGTATCCAATTCCCCTTGTCATTCGACACGTTACTTGCCCGAGATTCGATCGTCGGTATCCCAATACCTTGTTCAATCTCGTTACCGGCAAGTCACTTTACTCATCCTGTAACACATCATCCTGTGACCAACTATTTAGTCACACTGAGCTCATTATGATGATGCATTACCGAGTGGGCCCAGAGATACCTCTCCGTCATACGGAGTGACAAATCCCACTCTCGATTCATGCCAACCCAACAGACACTTTCGGAGATACCTGTAGTGTACCTTTATAGCCACCTAGTTACGTTGTGACGTTTGGCACACCCAAAGCACTCCTACGGTATCCGGGAGTTGCACAATCTCATGGTCTAAGGAAATGATACTTGACACTTAGAAAAGCTCTAGCAAACGAACTACACGATCTTGTGCTATGCTTAGGATTAGGTCTTGTCCATCACATCATTCTCCTAATGATGTGATCCCGTTATCAATGACATCCAATGTCCATGGTCAGGAAACCGTAACCATCTATTGATCAACGAGCTAGTTAACTAGAGGCTTACTAGGGACATGTTGTGGTCTATATATTCACACATGTATTACGATTTCCGGATAACACAATTATAGCATGAACAATAGACAATTATCATGGACAAGGAAATATAATAATAACCATTTTATTATTGCCTCTAGGGCATATTTCCAACATCTAGGCTCATCATCGCTTCCTCATAGTTTGTAGGTTCGTCATGGTCTAGTAACATGACTTCCAGAACAGGATTACCGTACCACTCTGGTTGGACCGCACTCTGGTTGACCTGCGGGGTTCGGTAGTAAGTTGATCTGAAGTTTCATGATCATCATCTTTAGCTTCCTCACTAATTGGTGTAGGAATCACTGGAACTAATTTCTGTGATGAACTACTTTCCAATTCGGGAGAAGGTATAATTACCTCATCAAGTTCTACTTTCCTCCCACTCACTTCTTTCGAGAGAAACTCCTTCTCTAGAAAGGATCCATTCTTAGCAACAAAATATCTTGCCTTCGGATCTATGATAGAAGGTGTACCCAACAGTTTTTTTGGGTATCCTATGAAGACGCACTACTCCGATTTGGGTTCGAGCTTATCAGTTTGAAAGTTTTTCACATAAGCATCGCAACCCCAAACTTTAAGAAACGCCAACTTTGGTTTCTTGCCAAACCATAGTTCATATGGTGTCATTTCAATGGATTTAGATGGCGCCCTATTTAACGTGAATGCAGCTGTCTCTAATGCATAACCCCAAAACGATAGTGATAAATCGGTAAGAGACATCATAGATCACACCATATTCAATAAAGTACGATTACAACATTCAGACACACCATTATGTTGTGGTGTTCCAGGTGGCATGAGTTGCGAAACTATTCCACATTGTTTCAAATGAAGACCAAACTCGTAACTCAAATATTCTCCTCCGCGATCAGATCGTAGAAACTTTATTTTCTTGTTATGATGATTTTCCACTTCACTCTGAAATTCTTTGAACTTTTCAAATGTTTCAGACTTATGTTTCATTAAGTAGATATACCCATATCTGCTCAAATCATCTGTGAAGGTCAGAAAATAACGATACCCGCCGTGAGCCTCAAACTCATCGGATTGCATACATCAGTATGTATTATTTCCAATAAGTTAGTTGCTTGCTCCATTTTTTGAGAGAACAGAGTTTTAGTCATCTTGCCCACGAGGCATGGTTCGCAAGCATCAAATGATTCATAATCAAGTGATTCCTAATGCCCATCAACATGGAGTTTCTTCGTGCGCTTTACACCAATATGACCTAAACGGCAATGCCACATATAAGTTGCACTATCATTATTTACTTTGCATCGTTTGGCTTCAATATTATGAATATGTGTATTACTACGATCGAGATTCAATAAACCATTTATATTGAGTGTATGACCATAGAAGGTTTTATTCATGTAAATAGAACAACAATTATTCTTTGACTTAAATGAATAATTATTCTTTGACTTTCCTCCCACTTACTTCTTTCAAGAGAAACTCTTTCTCTAGAAAGGATCCATTCTTGGCAACAAAGATCTTGCCTTCAGATCTGAGGTAGAAGGTATACCCAATAGTTTCTTTAGGGTATCCTATGAAGACGCATTTTTCTGATTTGGGTTCGAGCTTTTCAGGTTGAAGTTTCTTCACATAAGCATCGCATCCCCAAACTTTTAGAAACGACAGCTTAGGTTTCTTCCCAAACCATAATTCATACGGTGTCGTCTCAACGGATTTCGACGGAGCCCTATTTAAAGTGAATGCGGCAGTCTCTAAAGCATAGCCCCAAAATGACAGTGGTAGATCGATAAGATACATCATAGATCGCACCATATCCAATAGAGTGCGATTACGACGTTCGGACACACCATTACCCTGAGGTGTTCCAGGCGGCGTGAGTTGTGAAACTATTCCACATTTCCTTAAGTGCGTGCCAAATTCATGACTCAAGTATTCTCCCCCACGATCTGATCGCAAGAACTTGATTTTCCTGTCACGTTGATCCTCAACCTCACTCTGAAATTCCTTGAACTTTTCAAAGGTCTCAGACTTGTGTTTCATTAAGTAGACATACCCATATCTACTCAAGTCATCAGTGAGAGTGAGAACATAACGATAGCCACCGCGAGCCTCAACACTCATTGGATCACACACATCAATATGTATGATTTCCAACAAGTTGGTTGCTCGCTCCATTGTTCCGGAGAACGGAGTCTTGGTAATTTTTCCCATGAGGCATGGTTCACACGTGTCAAATGATTCATAATCAAGAGACTCCAAAATTCCATCTGCATGGAGTTTCTTCATGCGTTTGACACCAATGTGACCAAGGCGGCAGTGCCACAAGTATGTGGGACTATCATTATCAACCTTACATCTTTTGGTATTCACACTATGAATATGTGTAACATTACATTCGAGATTAAATAAGAATAAACCATTGACCAGCGGGGCATGACCATAAAACATATCTCTCATATAAATAGAACAACCATTATTCTCGGATTTAAATGAGTATCCATCTCGTATTAAACGAGATCCTGATACAATGTTCATGCTCAAAGCTGGCACTAAATAACAATTATTGAGGTTTAAAACTAGGGACATTTACATCTATGCCCCTAATTTGCACCCACTCTCAGATTTACCCCTAATTTCAAAGCATGCTCAAATTTGCCCCTCCGTCGTTAGGTGCACTTACAGAAATACCCTTCTGTGCCGTTACCGTCCGGTCAAAGCAGGTCAAAGGGCTTTGACCATCCTGAAAAAAATAGCAAAAAAATTCTTAAAAATCTGAAAAATTTGTGGGATCAAAGATACTCAGGTTCGCAAGGTGCGTGCAAAGTTTCATGCTGTTCGTACATTCCAAGAGCTTGTGTAAGAGGAAAAACAATAAATATGTAAGCCTGTGAACAGTAAATTCAAAAAAATAGTAAGAAAATTCAAAAAAATATGAAATTTTTTGGCATCAAAGAGGCTCGGGTCTGCAAGCTGCGTGTAAATTTTTGTTGTGTTTGGACATTGGAGGGGCTTGTGGAGAAAAAAACAAAATCGGAAACAAACTTGGGAAAAAATGACTATTTTGTTTTTTCTTTCTAGAGCTCCTCGCATGTCATTTGATCACAAAAACTTGCAAGCACCTTGTGCACCCAAGCCACTTTGATGCCAAAAAATTTCATATATTTTTTAATTTTTTGCTATTTTATTTCAAATTTATTGTTCACAAGCGTGCAGATTAACTGTTTTTCCTCGCCACGAGCTCCTGGAATGTCCAAATAGCACAAAAATTTGCACACACCTTGGGCACATGAGTATCTTCGATCTCACAAAATTTTAGATTTTTTAGATTTTTTTTGCTATTTTTTCAGGACGGTCAAAGCTGTTTGACCGGACGGTAACGATGTAAAAGGGCATTTCTATAAGGGCACCTGACGGCGGAGGGGCAAATTTGAGCAGGCTTTCGAATTAGGGGTATATCTGATTAGGTGGTTCGAGTTAGGGACAGAAATGCAAATGGCCCTTAAAACTAATCTCGTAGGTAAATGTAGAGGTAGCATGCCGACGGCGATCACATCGACCTTGGAACCATTCCCAGCGCGCATCATCACCTCGTCCTTCGCCAGTCTCCGCTTATTCCGCGGCTCCTGTTTTGAGTTATAAATATGAGCAACGGCACCGGTATCAAATACCCAGGAGCTACTACGAGCACTGGTAAGGTACACATCAATAACATGTATATCACATATACCTTTGGTGTTGCCGGCCTTCTTGTCCGCTAAGTACTTGGGGCAGTTCCGCTTCCAGTGACCACTTCCCTTGCAATAAAAACACTTAGTCTCGGGCTTGGGTCCATTCTTTGGCTTCTTCCCGGCAGCTTGCTTACCGGACGTGGCAACTCCCTTAACGTCCTTCTTGAAGTTCTTTTTACCCTTGCCTTTCTTGAACTTAGTGGTTTTATTCACCATCAACACTTGATGTTCCTTTTTGATTTCCACCTCCGCTGATTTCAGCATCGAATATACCTCAGGAATGGTCTTTTCCATCCCCTGCATATTGAAGTTCATCACAAAGCTCTTGTAGCTAGGTGGGAGCGACTGAAGGATTCTGTCAACGACCGCATCATCTGGGAGATTAACTCCCAGCTGAGACAAGCGGTTGTGCAACCCAGACATTTTGAGTATGTGCTCGCTGACGGAACTATTCTCCTCCATCTTACAACTGTAGAACTTGTCGGAGACTTCATATCTCTCGACCCGGGCATGAGCTTGGAAAACCATTTTCAGCTCTTGGAACATCTCATATGCTCCATGTTGCTCAAAACGCTTCTGGAGCCCCGGTTCTAAGCTGTAAAGCATGCCGCACTGAACCAGGGAGTAATCATCAACACGGACTGCCAAGCGTTCATAACGTCTTGGTTTGCTGGGGTGGTGCTTCACCTAGTGATGCTTCAAGGACATATGCTTTCTTGGCAGCTATGAGGATGATCCTCAAGTTCCGGATCCAATCTGTATAGTTGCTACCATCGTCTTTCAGCTTGGTTTTCTCTAGGAACGCGTTGAAATTGAGGACAACATTAGCGTGGGCCATTTGATCTACAAGACATATTGTAAAGATTTTAGACTAAGTTCATGATAATTAAGTTCATCTAATCAAATTATTCAATGAACTTCCACTCAGATAGACATCCCTCTAGTCATCTAAGTGCTACATGATCCGATTCAACTAGGCCGTGTCCGATCATCACGTGAGACGAACTAGTCATCATCGGTGAACATCTTCATGTTGATCGTATTTTCTATACGACTCATGTTCGACCTTTCAGTCTTCTGTGTTCCGAGGCCATGTCTCTACATGCTAGGTTCGTCAAGTCAACCTAAGTGTATTGCGTGTGTAAATCTGGCTTACACCCGTTGTATGCGAACGTTAGAACCTATCACACCCGATCATCACGTGGTGCTTCAGAACAACGGACCTTAGCAATGGTGCACAGTTAGGGGGAACACTTTCTTGAAATTATTGTGAGGATCATCTTATTTACTACCGTCGTTCTAAGCAAATAAGAAGCAAAAACATGATAAACATCACATGCAATCAAATCGTGACATGATATGGCCAATATCATTTGCTCCTTTTGATCTCCATCTTCGGGGCGCCATGATCATCATCGTCACCGGCATGACACCATGATCTCCATCATCATGATCTCCATCATCGTGTCTTCATGAAGTTGTCTCGTCATCTATTACTTCTACTACTATGGCTAATGGTTTAGCAATAAAGTAAAGTAATTACATGACGTTTATGTTGACATGCAGGTCATAAATAAATTAAGACAACTCCTATGGCTCCTGCCGGTTGTCATACTCATTGACATGCAAGTCATGATTCCTATTCCAAGAACATGATCAATCTCATACATCTCATATATCATTCATCACATCCTTTTGGCCATATCACATCACATGGCACATGCTGCAAAAACAAGTTAGACGTTCTCTAATTGTTGTTGCAAGTTTTTACATGGCTGCTATAGGTTTCTAGCAAGAACGTTTCTTACTTACGCCAAAACCACAACGTGATATGCCAATTTCTATTTACCCTTCATAAGGACCCTTTTCATCGAATCCGATCCGACTAAAGTGGGAGAGATAGACACCCGCTAGCCACCTTATGCAACTAGTGCATGTCAGTCGGTGGAACCAGTCTCACGTAAGCGTACGTGTAAGGTCGGTCCGGGCCGCTTCATCCCACGATGCCGCCAAATCAAGATAAGACTAGTAACGACAAGTAAATTGACAAAATCAACGCCCACGACAACTTGTGTTCTACTCGTGCATAGAAACTACGCATAGACCTAGCTCTGATACCACTATTGGGGAACGGAGCAAAATTTTAAAATTTTCTACGCATCACTAAGATCAATCTATGGAGTCATCTAACAACGAGGGAAAGGGGAGTGCATCTACATACCCTTGTAGATCGCGAGCGGAAGCGTTCAAGAGAACGGGGTTGATGGAGTTGTACTCGTCGTGATCCAAATCACAGATGACCAAGTGCCGAACGGACGACACCTCCGCGTTCAACACACGTACGGTTGGGAAGACGTCTCCCCCTTCTTGATCCAGCAAGGGGAAGGAGAGGTTGATGGAGATCCAGTAGCACGACGGCGTGGTGGTGGAAGCAGCGGTGATCTCGGCAGGGCTTCCCCAAGCTCCAACGAGAGAGAGAGAGAGGTGTTACGAGGGGAGAGGGAGGGGCCAGGGACTTGGTGCGGCTGGTCTCCCTCCCCCCACTATATATATGGCCCCTAGGGGGGGCGGCCCTAGGAGATGGGATCTCCAGGGGGGGGGGGCGGCCAAGGGGAACTTGCCCCCCAAGCCAAGTGGGGCGCCCCCACCCCTAGGGTTTCCAACCCTAGGCGCAGGGGGAGGCCCATGGGGGGCGCACCAGCCCACCAGGGGCTGGTTCCCCTCCCACTTCAGCCCATGGGGCACTCTGTAGGTGGCCCCACCCGGTGGACCCCCGGGACCCTTCCGGTGGTCCCGGTACAATACCGATTACCCCCGAAACCTTCCCGATGGCCGAAACTGGACTTCCTATATATAAATATTCACCTCCGGATCATTCCGGAACTCCTCGTGACGTCCGGGATCTCATCCGGGACTCCGAACAACTTTCGGGTTACCGCATACTAATATCTCTACAACCCTAGCGTCACCGAACCTTAAGTGTGTAGACCCTACGGGTTCGGGAGACATGCAGACATGATCGAGACAACTCTCCAGTCAATAACCAACATCGGGATCTGGATGACCATGTTGGCTCCCACATGTTCCACGATGATCTCATCGGATGAACCACGATGTCAAGGATTCAATCAATCCCATATCCAATTCCCTTTGTCATTCGACACGTTACTTGCCCGAGATTCGATCGTTGGTATCCCAATACCTTGTTCAATCTCGTTACCAGCAAGTCACTTTACTCGTCCCGTAACACATCATCCCGTGACCAACTATTTAGTCACACTGAGCTCATTATGATGATGCATTACCGAGTGGGCCCAGAGATACCTCTTCATCATACGGAGTGACAAATCCTAGGCTCGATTCATGCCAACCCAACAGACACTTTCAGAGATACCTGTAGTGTACCTTTATAGCCACCCAGTTACGTTGTGACGTTTGGCACACCCAAAGCACTCCTACGGTATCCGGGAGTTGCACAATCTCATGGTCTAAGGAAATGATACTTGACACTTAGAAAAGCTCTAGCAAACGAACTACACGATCTTGTGCTATGCTTAAGATTGGGTATTGTCCATCACATCTTTCTCCTAATGATGTGATCCCGTTATCAATGACATCCAATGTCCATGTTCAGGAAACCGTAACCATCTATTGACCAACGAGCTAGTCAACTAGAGGCTTACTAGGGACATGTTGTGGTCTATATATTCACACATGTATTACGATTTCCGGATAACACAATTATAGCATGAACAATAGACAATTATCATGGACAAAGAAATTTAATAATAACCATTTTATTATTGCCTCTAGGGCATATTTCCAACATCTAGGCTCATCATTGCTTCCTCATAGTTTGTAGGTTCGTCATGGTCTAGTAACATGACTTCTAGAACGGGATTACCGTACCACTCTGGTGCGGACCGTACTCTGGTTGACCTACGGGGTTCGGTAGTAAGTTGATCTGAAGTTTCATGATCATCATCTTTAGCTTCCTCACTAATTGGTGTAGGAATCACTAGAACTAATTTCTGTGATGAACTACTTTCCAATTCGGGAGAAGGTACAATTACCTCATCAAGTTCTACTTTCCTCCCTCTCACTTCTTTCGAGAGAAACTCCTTCTCTAGAAAGGATCCATTCTTAGCAACAAAATATCTTGCCTTCGGATCTGTGATAGAAGGTGTACCCAACAGTTTTTTGGGTATCCTATGAAGACGCACTACCCCAATTTGGGTTCGAGCTTATCAGTTTGAAAGTTTTTCACATAAGCATCGCAACCCCAAACTTTAAGAAACGACAACTTTGGTTTCTTGCCAAACCATAGTTCATATGGTGTCATCTCAATGGATTTAGATGGCGCCCTATTTAACGTGAATGCAGCTGTCTCTAATGCATAACCCCAAAACGATAGTGATAAATCGGTAAGAGACATCATAGATCACACCATATTCAATAAATTACGATTACAACATTCAGACACACCATTATGCTGTGGTGTTCTAGGTGGCATGAGTTGCGAAACTATTCCACATTGTTTCAAATGAAGACCAAACTCGTAACTCAAATATTTGCCTCCACGATCAAATCGTAGAAACTTTATTTTCTTGTTACGATGATTTTCCACTTCACTCTAAAATTCTTTGAACTTTTCAAATGTTTCAGACTTATGTTTCATTAAGTAGATATACCCATATCTGCTCAAATCATATGTGAAGGTCAGAAAATAACGATACCCGCCGTGAGCCTCAAACTCATCAGATTGCATACATCAGTATGTATTATTTCCAATAAGTCAGTTGCTTGCTCCATTTTTTGAGAGAACGGAGTTTTAGTCATCTTGCCCACGAGGCATGGTTCGCAAGCATAAAATGATTCATAATCAAGTGATTCCTAAAGCCCATCAACATGTAGTTTCTTCATGCGCTTTACACCAATATGACCTAAACGGCAATGCCACATATAAGTTGCACTATCATTATTTACTTTGCATCTTTTGGCTTCAATATTATGAATATGTGTATTACTACGATCGAGATTCAATAAACCATTTATATTGAGTGTATGACCATAGAAGGTTTTATTCATGTAAATAGAACAACAATTATTCTTTGACTTAAATGAATAACTGTATTGCAATAAACATGATCCAATCATATTTATGCTCAACGCAAACACCAAATAACATTTATTTTAGGTTCAACACTAATCCCGAAGGTAAAGGGAGTGTGCGATGGTGATCTTATCAACCTTGGAATCACTTCCAACTCTCATCATCACCTCGCCCTTAACTAGTCTCTGTTTATTTTGCAACTCCCGTTTTGAGTTACTACTCTTAGCAACTGAACCAGTATAAAACACTGATGGGTTGCTATAAACACTAGTAAAGTACACATCAATAACATGTATATCAAATATATCTTTGTTCACTTTGCCATCCTTCTTATCTGCCAAGTATCTAAGGCAGTTCCACTTCCAGTGACCATTTCCTTTGCAGTAGAAGCACTCAGTTTCAGGCTTGGGTCTAGCTTTTTTGGGCTTCTTGACACGTCCATTTTGCATCATGCTTCTATATCAATATTTATTGCATTATGGGCTGTTATTACACATTATATCACAATACTTATGCCTATTCTCTCTTATTTTACAAGGTTTACATGAAGAGGGGGAATTCTGACAGCTGGAATTCTGGGCTGGAAAAGGAGAAAATATTAGAGACCTATTATGCACAACTCCAAAAGTCCTGAAACTTCACGGGAGCACGTTTCAGAATATACATAAAATATTGGGCAAAAGAAGTACCAGAGGGGGCCACCCATCGTCCACGAGGGTGGGGGCGCGCCCCACCCCCCGGGCGCGCCCCCTGCCCCTGCCTCGTGGGCTCCCTAGTGGCCCTCTGATGCCCATCTTTGGCTATATGGAGTCTTCCGTCGAGGAAAAAATCATAAGCTAGCTCACGGGACGAAACTCCGCCGCCACGAGGCGGAACCTTGGCGGAACCAATCAGGGCTCAGGACGAAATCATCACCATCATCATCACCAACGATCCTCTCATTGGGAGGGGGTCAATCTCCATCAACATCTTCACCAGCACCATCTCATCTCAAAGCCTAGTTCATCTCTTGCATCCAATCTTTGTATCCAAACCTCAGATTGGTACCTGTGGATTGCAAACGAACTATACGATCTTGTGCTATGCTTAGGATTGGGTCTTGTCCATCACATCATTCTCCTAATGATGTGATCCCATTATCAATGACATCCAATGTCCATGTCAGGAAACCATGACTAACCATCTATTGATCAACGAGCTAGTCAACTAGAGGCTTACTAGGGACATGTTGTGGTCTATGTATTCACACATGTATTACGATTTCCGGATAACACAATTATAGCATGAACAATAGACAATTATCATGAACAAGGAAATATAATAATAACCATTTTATTATTGCCTCTAGGGCATATTTCCAACAGTCTCCCACTTGCACTAGAGTCAATAATCTAGTTACATTGTGATGAATCGAACACCCATAGAGTTCTGGTGTTGATCATGTTTTGCTCGAGGGAGAGGTTTAGTCAACGGATCTGCGACATTCAGGTCCGTATGCACTTTACAAATATCTATGTCTCCATTTTGAACATTTTCACGAATGGAGTTGAAGCGACGCTTGATATGCCTGGTCTTCCTGTGAAACCTGGGCTCCTTGGCAAGGGCAATAGCTCCAGTGTTGTCACAGAAGAGAGTCATCGGGCCCGACGCATTGGGAATAACTCCTAGGTCGGTAATGAACTCCTTCACCCAGATTGCTTCTTGTGCTGCCTCCGAGGCTGCCATGTACTCCGCTTCACATGTAGATCCCGCCACGACGCTTTGCTTGCAACTGCACCAGCTGACTGCCCCACCATTCAAAATATACACGTATCCGGTTTGTGACTTAGAGTTGTCCAGATCTGTGTTGAAGCTAGCATCGACGTAACCCTTTACGACGAGCTCTTCGTCACCTCCATAAACGAGAAACATATCCTTAGTCCTCTTCAGGTACTTTAGGATATTCTTGACCGTTGTCCAGTGTTCCATGCCGGATTACTTTGGTACCTTCCTACCAAACTTACGGCAAGGTTTACATCAGGTCTGGTACACAGCATAGCATACATGATAGACCCTATGGTCCGAGGCATAGGACGGACACTCATCTTTTCTCTATCTTCTGCCGTGGTCGGGCATTGAGCCGTGCTCAATCTCGTACCTTGCAACACAGGCAAGAACCCCTTCTTTGACTGATCCATATTGAACTTCTTCAATATCTTGTCAAGGTACGTACTCTGTGAAAGACCAATGAGGCGTCTCGATCTATCTCTATAGATCTTGATGCCTAATATATAAGCAGCTTCTCCAAGATCCTTCATTGAAAAACACTTGTTCAAGTAGGCCTTTATGCTTTCAAGAATTCTATATCATTTCCCATTCAATAGTATGTCAATCCACATATTAATATGAGAAATGCTACAGAGCTCCCACTCACTTTCTTGTAAACGCAAGCTTCTCCATAAGTCTGTGTAAACCCAAACGCTTTGATCATCTCATCAAATCGAATGTTCCAACTCCGAGATGCTTGCACCAGCCCATAAATCGAGCGTTGGAGCTTGCACACCTTGTCAGCATTCTTAGGATCGACAAAACCTTCCGGCTGCATCATATACAATTCTTCCTTAAGGAAACCATTAAGGAATGCCGTTTTGACGTCCATTTGCCATATCTCATAATCATAGAATGCGGCAATTGCTAACATGATTCGGACGGACTTCAGCTTCGCTACGGGTGAGAAAGTCTCATCGTAGTCAACCCCTTGAACTTGTCGATAACCCTTAGCGACAAGCCGAGCTTTATAGATGGTCACATTACCATCCACATCTGTCTTCTTCTTAAAGATCCATTTATTTTCTATGGTGATCTTATCAACCTTGGAATCACTTCCAACTCTCATCATCACCTCGCCCTTAACTAGTCTCTGTTTATTTTGCAACTCCCGTTTTGAGTTACTACTTCTTAGCAACTGAACCAGTATAAAACACTGATGGGTTGCTATAAACACTAGTAAAGTACACATCAATAACATGTATATCAAATATATCTTTGTTCACTTTGCCATCCTTCTTATCTGCCAAGTATCTAAGGCAGTTCCACTTCCAGTGACCATTTCCTTTGCAGTAGAAGCACTCAGTTTCAGGCTTGGGTCTATTTTTGGGCTTCTTGATACGTCCATTTTGCATCATGCTTCTATATCAATATTTATTGCATTATGGGCTGTTATTACACATTATATCACAATACTTATGCCTATTCTCTCTTATTTTACAAGGTTTACATGAAGAGGGGGAATGCCGACAGCTGGAATTCTGGGCTGGAAAAGGAGAAAATATTAGAGACCTATCATGCACAACTCCAAAAGTCCTGAAACTTCACGGGAGCACGTTTCAGAATATATATAAAATATTGGGCAAAAGAAGCACCAGAGGGGGCCACCCATCGTCCACGAGGGTGGGGGCGCGTAGGGCGCGCCCCCTGCCTCGTGGACCCCCTAGTGGCCCTCTGATGCCCATCTTTGGCTATATGGAGTCTTCCGTCGAGGAAAAAATCATAAGCTAGCTCTTGGGACGAAACTCCGCCGCCACGAGGCGGAACCTTGGCGGAACCAATCAGGGCTCAGGACGAAATCATCACCATCGTCATCACCAACGATCCTCTCATTGGGAGGGGGTCAATCTCCATCAACATCTTCACCAACACCATCTCATCTCAAAGCCTAGTTCATCTCTTGCATCCAATCTTTGTATCCAAACCTCATATTGGTACATGTGGGTTGCTAGTAGTGTTGATTACTCCTTGTAATTGATGCTAGTTGGTTTACTTGGTGGAAGATCATATGTTCAGATCCATTATGCATATTAATACCCCTCTGATTATTTTCATGAATATGCTTCCTGAGTAGTTACGTTTGTTCCTGAGGACATGGGAGAAGTCTTTCTATAAGTAGTCATGTGAATTTGGTATTCGTTCGATTTTTTGATGACATGTATGTTGTCATCCCTCTAGTGGTGTCATGTGAACATCGACTACATGACACTTCACCTTGTTTGGGCTTAGAGGGAGGCATTGGGAAGTAATAAGTAGATGATGGGTTGCTAGAGTGACAAAAGCTTAAACCCTAGCTAGTTTATGCGTTGCTTCGTAAGGGGTTGATTTGGATCCATATGTTTCATGCTATGGTTAAGTTTACCTTAATACTTCTGTTGTAGTTGCGGATGCTTGCAATCGGGGTTAATCATAAGTGGGATGCTTGTCCAAGTAAGGGCAGTACCCAAGCACCGGTCCACCCACATATCAAATTATTAAATTACCGAACGCGAATCATATGAACGTGATGAAAACTAGCTTGACGATAATTCCCATGTGTCCTCGGGAGTGCTTTCCTTTATATAAGAGTTTGTCCAGGATTGTCCTTTGCTACAAAAAGGATTGGGCCATATTTAGACACCTTATTTACTTTTATTACTTGTTACCCGTTACAAATTACCTTGTCACAAAACTATCTGTTACCGATAATTTCAGTGCTTGCAGAGAATACCTTGCTGAAAACCGCTTATCATTTCCTACTGCTCCTCGTTGGGTTCGACACTCTTACTTATCGAAAAGGCTATGATAGATCCCCTACACTTGTGGGTCATCAAGAATCTTTTCTGGCGCCGTTGCTGGGGAGTGAAGCGTGTTTGGTAGGTGGAATTTGGTAAGGAAAAATTATATAGTGTGATGAAATTTACTGTCACTTGTTACTATGGAACATAATCCTTTGAGGGGCTTGTTCGAGGTATCTTCACCCCGACCAGTAGAGCAAAGAGTTGCTCCTCAACCTACTGAACCTACTAAAAATGTTTACTTTGAAATTCCTTCGGGTATGATAGAGAAACTGCTAGCTAATCCTTTTACAGGAGATGGAACATTACATCCCGATTTGCACCTAATCTATGTGGATGAAGTTTGTGGATTATTTAAGCTTGTAGGTATGCCCGAGGATGTTATCAAGAAGAAGGTCTTCCCTTTATCTTTGAAGGGATAGGCATTGACATGGTTTAGGCTATGTGATGATATGGGATCATGGAACTACAACCGATTGAAATTGGAATTTCATCAGAAGTTTTATCCTATGCATCTTGTTCATCATGATCGTAATTATATATATAATTTTTGGCCTTGTGAAGGAGAAAGCATCGCTCAAGCTTGGGGGAGGCTTAAGTCAATGTTATATTCATGCCCCAATCATGAGCTCTCAAAAGAAATGATTATTCAAAAAATTTATGCTCGGCTTTCTCTCAGTAATCGCCCCATGCTCGATACTTCTTGTACTGGATCTTTTATGATAAAGACTATTGAATTAAAATGGGATTTATTGGAAAGAATTAAATGCAACTCTGAATATTGGGATCTTGACGAAGGTAAGGAGTCAGGTATAACACCTAAGTTTGATTGTGTTAAATCTTTTATGGATACCGATGCTTTCCGTGAATTTAGCACTAAATATGGACTTGACTCTGAGATAGTAGCTTCTTTTTGTGAATCCTTCGCTACTCATGTTGATCTCCCTAAGGAGAAGTGGTTTAAATATAATCCTCCCACTGAAGTAAAATTAGTTGAACCTATTAAAGTTGAAGAAAAGACTATCACTTATAATGATCCTATTGTTCGTACTGCTTATATTGAGAAACCACATTTCGCTGTTAGAATAAAAGGATCATGCTAAAGCTTCAACTGTGGTTAACAAAAGTAATATTCAGACACCTAAACCCCCTGAGCAAAATAAAGTTGAACCTAGTGTTGCTATGGTTAAAGATCTCTTGGCCGATAATACTGATGGACATGTTATTTACTTCTGCAATGAATCTGCTAGAATTGCTAGACCTGATACTAAAAATAAACATAGACCTATTGTAGGCATGCATGTTATTTCTATTAAAATAGGAGATCATTGCTATCATGGCTTATGCGATATGGGTGCTAGTGCAAGTGCAATACCTCATTCCTTATACAAATAAATTATGCATGATATTGCACCTGCTGAGATAGAGGAAATTGATGTTACAATTAATCTTGCCAATAGAGATACTATTTCACCAGTTGGGATTGTTAGAGATGTTGAAGTCTTGTGTGGGAAAGTTAAATATCCCGCTGATTTTCTTGTTCTTGGTTCCCCACAAGATGAATTTTGTCCCATTATATTTGGTAGACCCTTCTTGAATACTGTTAATGCTAAGATATACTACAATAAGGATATTGTTTCTGTTAGTTTAGGGGATATGTCTCATGAGTTTAATTTTGCTAAATTTCATAGACAACCCCATGATAAAGAATTGCCTAGTAAAGATGAAATTATTGGTCTTGCTTCTATTGCCGTGCCTCCTAGTGATCCTTTAGAACAATATTTTCTAGACCATGAAAATGATATGTTTATGAATGAAAGAAGGGAAATAGATGAAGTATTCTTTAAACAGGGACCTATTTTGAAACACAACTTGCCTGTTGAAATTCTAGGGAATCCTCCTCCACCCAAGGGTGATCCCGTGTTTGAGCTTAAACGTTTACCTGATACTCTCAAATATGCTTATCTTGATGAGAAAGAGATATATCCTATTATTATTAGTGCTAACCTTTCAGAGCATGATGAAAAGAAATTATTGAAAACTCTGAAGAAGCACCATGCTTCTATTGGATATACTCTTGATGATCTTAAGGGCATTAGTCCCACTTTATGCCAGCACAAAATAAAATTGGAGAAGGACGCTAAACCAGTTGTTGATCACCAACGATGGTTAAATCCTAGGGATATTTAAATTAGTGCCCCTGGTTCCTTAGTTGTGCTCACTTTTCCCCACGCTCCAAACTTTTGCTCACTTTTCCCCTCTTCCTTAGATGAAACTCTCACAAATGCTCATAGCGGGCGTTTGCCGTCTTGACCGTCCATTGACCGTTAATTGCTGACGAGTGGGGCCGAGTCTTCGTTTGACTGTTGCTTGCTGACGGGTGGGACCACAAGGAGACACATATTGGGCAGCTTGTCCGAATCTGAAACAGATCTAGATAGGCCGCACCGCACTGCACCGCTCCGCCCCTCCGCCGGCGTCGTGCCACGTCCACCGCAGTTGTTTCCTCCACCCTATGCCCCTATTCCGTTCGTCGACGACGCCGCGTCTCTGCCATATATAGCCCACCTCCCCATCTGGGATTACATAGCGATGTTGAGTGAGGACGCCCGGAAGGCAGTCGACCGTGGAGAGGATTGGGTCGAATCCGCGGCAGATAATTCATGGATTAAACCTGGGTAAGCATCGTTTCCTCTCGAATTGACGTTCTAAGTCGTATTCTAGGCCGTATTTGACTTCTGTTTGCTTGAATCGTTCGAATTTGTGCTTGATTTTACCCGGCTAACTGAAGCCTTTGTTTCAACAAAATAGGATTGATCCCACGCTGGCTTTCCGGCTGGCGATTAGAATGGAAACTAGTGTACTGCGTGGTACTAAACCGCATTTGATTTCATCATTTTCTATCCCAAAGTGGTAGAAACCAGCATATCTTCCAAAGATTTGCGAGCTGAGCTCCGAAACACCTATCCCTGGAGTGATGCCGATGCCGTTGAACTGAATTACTTCAGTAGTGACGAGCAAAGATTTCTCCCACTAACCTGCGACGATCATATGCTGTTGCTTTTTGCTGGGATTGCTGGCTGCCGATTCAGTAAACTCCAAATCGATGTGCTTTAGCCAGCGCAGAACGGGCGAAGGGGAAGGGAGTTCAGACATCATCTGTCTCTGCTAATAGCCAGCACCCCGGCACTCCTTGTAGGTCGACACCAAGTAAATCAAGTGGTTCATGGAGCCACAACATTCCTGCTACCAATTCTGGTTCTGATTCAGTTGCTGCTTCTGATGTACTTTTTGCAGTTGGTGTAGAAGAAGATGCAGAACTTGACGAGGCAGTGCCTACAAATGATGAAGACGAGATGATGTTCCCTGAACTGGTCGATGTAGCCAGTCAGCAAGCAGTGGATGATGAATATATGGAGGAGCCCATCAGCCAAGCTAGGTTTGATGACACTGACGATGAAGAGAAGGTGGAGAACATGGACAACTTAATCGAGGATGAATACGATGGTGATGACATGCCAACAATTGGGTGGAACAGGGAAAAACCTGAGCTTAGTGTAGGTACCATTTTTCCAATCAATGGTGGACTGTCGGAATGCAGTGACAACATGGTGCATTATATCTGAAAACACCTATAAGATTAAAAGGAGTGAGCCAACAAGGTTCATAGTTTTTTGTCCATATCCTAGGTGTAGGTGGAAGTTGCATGCATCTCGTATGAGAAAGAGCAAACATATTCAGGTAATACAAGTTCAGTTAGTAATTTAGTTTCAGATCATTGAGTAAGGTTTCTTAACTATTTTTTTTACCCTTTTATTTTGTTTTAGATAAAGAAAAACCCACACAAGCACACCTGTCCACCTGGAGGGGGAGGGGCGAAGGCCAAAACCAAGCTAGCAAAAACTAGGTGGGTGGTAGATGCTATATTGGATTGGCTGAGAGAAGAACCTGGACTTGGTCCAACAACACTCCATGGGAAGCTTTTTGAGAAGTACAAGATAGAAACTCCTTACATGAGAATTTTCAATGCTAGGGAAAAGGCTCTTGACAGAATTAATGGTCAATGGAGTGACAGTTTTTAGCTGCTTTACACTTTCAAAGCTGAAGTGGAGATGGCAAGTCCAGGGAGTGTTGTAGAGATTGACAAGCATACAGTTCCATTCAAAATAAAAGGGAAGTCATTTGAGAAGGAGTGCTTCAGAAGGGATTTTGTTTGTTTCAAGGCTTGCTGGCAGAGGTTTCTAGATGGTTGCAAGCCCTATTTGGCTGTAGATGCTACACATTTGACTGGAAGATGGAGAGGACAACTAGTAGCAGCTTCTGCAGTTGATGTACACAACTGGCTATTCCCAGTTACATTGGGTGTGGTGGAGGTAGAGTCTAAGGAAAGTTGGGTCTGGTTTCTGCAGCACTTGTGCAACATTATAGGCACACCCCAGGTTTAGCTATACACACAGATGCTTGCAAGGGTTTAGAGAGTGCAGTAGAAATTGTATTCCCTGGAGTAGAGCATAGGGAATGTATGCGACACCTAGCGCATAATTTCAAAAATAAGTTCACAGGTAAAGTTTATGATGAGAACTTATGGCCAGCATCATACACATGCAGCAAAAGGAAGCATGGACACCATTTGAGAGTGTTGTATGCTCAAAATCCTCTTGTGAAGGAGTACATGGATGCACATCATGGCAAGGTGTGGTCAAGAAGCAAATTCAACGAAATCTGCAAAGTAGATTATGTGACCAGTAACCTTGCAGAATGCTTAAATTCAAAGTTCAAGTCAGTGAAAGGGCTCTTATTGTGGCAAGCATTTGACAAGATGAGGCAGATGATCATGATAAAGATGGCTCTTCGCAAAAGAATTGCAGAAACACAATATGTTGGTCATCAAATGCTCCCATCACTGATTAAGGCATTGCACTTGAAGGCAAGAGGACTGAAGATGAAATGTATTCGATCTGGTACATATGAGGGAGAGGTTACCTATACTGACACTAAAAATAGGGTATGGAGGTATCCTGTGAACCTAAGTACTAGAGAATGTACTTGTAGGCAATGGCAGATCCGTGGGAAGCCATTCATACATGCCCTACATCTGATGACTGTTATCGGGGTGCAGATGGTGAAGTTGATCAATATTGCTCTGAGTATTTCTCTGTTGCCAAATTTATGGCTGCTTATGCTGACAATGTGCATGCACTCTTGGGGAAAGATCAATTGAACATAGTAGATCCAGGGTTCAAACTCCACGCTCCTGTCATTACTAGACCACCAGGAAGACCAAGGAACCAGATGATTAGAGCAGGTGAGGAGGGTCGTCTACCAAAGAAGCGTGCTTGCAAAAAATGTGGAGTTCTGGGGAATATTGCTAGGCTTTGTACCAATGCAGTGGATGCATCATTTGGAGAGGAGGAAAGATGGACAACAGCCAATGCAGAGGAGAATGCAGCAGCAATGGAGACTGAAGATGCAGAGGAGAATTCAACAGCAATGGAGACTAAAGATGCAGTGGAGAATGCAGCAGCAAATGAAGCAGTGGAGAATGCAGCAACAAATGAAGCATCTTGGTATGTGTTTGCATTTGTAGAATGCAACTACCCTTTTGTTTGCATTTGTTCTCTTTTTTGCCTATGGCTTATAATTTTATTTACCAGCTCTAGGGAGAAAAGTCTAAAATATGAAGAAGCCAAAGATTTTGAAACCATGGCCTTTGATGGTTTTGAAGCTATAAGAGAGGAAGAGGAGGGGTAATTTTTCCAATTGTGCCTTTAAAGATTACTGAACCCATAGATGACCGTCAAATGGTCGTCAAGTGCTCGGCGAGTGAACTACTCCATTAGCACCTCCACGGCGAAAACCCCAAGTAAAGATCAAAAGGAACAAGAGTATGAAAGAAAAGAGCATCTCAACTAAGGAAACCAAGAGCAAGACGGTGAAGCCAGCTGCAAACACAAGGAGCAAGTCAAAAATTTGAATTAAGTTGTTGGGAAATGTTTGTGTTGTCAATTTGAGGGCGAGTTAATTGCTTAAAACTTCGTAGATTTGTATTAAGATGTTGGCATCTTAAAACTTGGTAGATTTGAGCTACTGTGAAAACTTATCAGTTGTAATAATGTTGCTTCTACTTTGGTTTATTATTTGATTCAGAATTCAAATTTCCATCAAAATTTGAATTTAAATCAATATTTGAATTTGGGCCAAAATTTGGATTCGAGCCAAAGTTGAAGTTGAACATTGGAGGTTCATTGCTCTGTGTGGTGTATTTGATCGAGCATTTGAAGTCCAATATTCGTAGGTGAACAGTCCGAATGAGAAATGTGCTAGAAACGAGCTCGAAAGCTAGGGTAAACAACCCTATTTGTAATCAAGTTTTTTTGACCTTGTCTAAATGAGGAATATATATTTTTATTAACACTTGTTCCATATATATAGGGTAAAAACGAAGTCTCACTATTTATTGATTAATATTCATATTACTACATTTTTTTGAAAAAATATGCTTTAATTCAAAACCGTCAAATAACACGTTTTAGATATGAAAATGAAAAAGTAAGTTCAGATCCTTCTTATTCACTCCAAAATGAAGCTATGGAGATTTTTCTGTTTTTTTGAATTATTTTGATTTTTTTTCAAACCCTAAACCCTCTCTCCCTATTCTACGAACTCTAAACATGTTCATAGGTGATAGCTCATTTGTGTGAAGCCTTTTTTCATAAAAATGACCTGCACCAAGTTTATATTTTTTTCTCCTAACCTTGTCACATATGACGGCTATGTGCGCAAGAATTACAACATTTTGAATTTTTTTTAAATTTTTAGAAATATTTGAACTTGATTTCGACAGATCACTTCAAAAAATGATTTTTTTCAAAAAACGCCCCTATACCGAGTTTATATTTTTTTTATGGTAACTAGGTCTCATAAACGGACGAACTACATTTTTTATATTTTTGCGATTTTTTCTAATTTAGTTATGGCCATTTGAAATCTGGTCAAACCCTAATAGCCCCATTGACTGGCTCATAACCCCGCAGAAATGCTCCAAACCCTAGCGTCGAACGTCCGCCGTCGGATCCTACCAAGCGCCAAACACCACCCGTCAGATGTGGGGGCAGGCATGCACGATCCGCATGACGCTGGTTTTGCATCCTGATTGGCTACTGCACTATCCTTCTCGGGTTTTTACGATCTGCCCCACTTTACATATGAAATTGTATTTTTCGCACATGACCACCACATGTCAGTGTTATGAGTTGGTTCAAATATTCAAACTGCAAAATACAATGTGGCAAATTGTCAATATAGCTTCCCCTTCTCCTCTTCTCCATCTGACAGACAAAGGCATCGAGCAGATCTCGAGCAGTTCCTCTGTTTCTTTCTCCATCTTCTCATTCTTCATCCTCTCGAGCAATTCCTCTGTTTCTTCCTCTCCGGCGATATGTCGACCTCCTCGTCAGCCCCCCGTTCCATGTGGCCAGTGTATGATCTAGTGCCGATGAATCGATGCACTGACTGCCCACGGACTGCGCCACTGAAGCGGTTGATTTCGAAGGAGGAGAAGAATGGGAACTTTGGGCGCGAGTTCGTCAAATGCGAGAGCAAGCCGGAGGGGCAGGTTAGATTTGAGTTTTCCTCACATCCTTTTATCTCTAATTTCTCAAAAATCTGTCAGATTTGGGATTTAGGTTACATGATTTCATTTTCAGATCGTGAAGAAATGCCACCATTTTGAGTGGATGGATGATTACATCCAGAGGCTTCAAGGGTTGGGCTTGCTGGATTCGAGGGGGAATGCAATCCGCGAGTTCAATCTGCCCCATGACAGTGCCGCTCCGGCAGCAGCAGCGCATCCGGAATACCTGACGGTGGTTGATGTCGAACTGAAGACGGAATTGAAGAAGATGAATAAGAACTTCAAGCAGCTGATTGAGTTGAAGAAGCAATCCAATCTGATAGCTTTAGGAATACTTGCTCTAGGAATTTTTACTTGATGTCCATCTCTCGTTAGATATGTTTGTCTACTGGTGTTGCCACTATTTAGCAATCCAAGTCTGTTTATCTCAAATGCAATTCTGTTTAGTGCAACTGTCGATCTCTGAATGTATGCAGTTTACTGTTATGTTTCGACACATTTAGTTTCAGCAGAAGACAATTACCAGTTCGGTGATAGGATTATTTTGTTAGCTAATAACCTCGAGTTTTGGATCATACCCTAGCTCGTCAGATAATAGTAAGCAGTACTTGAGCAGCACAAGGGATATACATCAAGTTCATCTCTTCTCTCTCGCACTTGCCAAACTTTTGTCCTTGAGTTCATCAGTTCTGCTAAAAAACCTAGTTCGCGGTCCCAAAGAGAATCAAGCTGCAATAGGCCCACAAAGGATAAATGAGGCCCAGAAACAAGTGGTGTTTCTTTTTTTGTTTAGGAATGATTGCTTTGTTGTTTTTTGTTTCTGATTGATTTTTTCATTAATTTGATTGCCCAATCTCTTCTATTTCATTGAGGAATTTTTTTGGCTTTCCTTTATGGGTCCCTTCATTTTTTTGATTTGATTTCTCTTCATCGTATGTGCTTTTGTTTTGCTTGCTCACAGTCTGGCTTAGTTTGGCGGTGAAGTAATTTTAGAATCAAAGTATTTGCAAACCACAGTATTATTATGCCTAGCGAACCAATACTTCAGTATTGGAAAAAGAGGTCCAACCCTCTTTTTTATATACTTCAAAAATAGTGTAGTTTACTAGATATTAAAGTATATAAAACTACACTTTTGACTAAAGCCAAACATCTCAAAGTATTTGATACTTCAATATTTCTGGAAACCAAAGTATTCTTGGAATACCTAAAAAATACAGAGCTCCCAAACCAAAGCCGTGTACAATATGTTCTTATTTTTAGAAGGCATCTATAAACACATCATTTTTAGTTAGTTTGGTTAATTTTGCCCACGTCAATTAGCCATGTCTAAACTTGGGACAAACAAAATACAAACATAACAAGGCAATAATATAACACACATAACTTAACTTAGATAGGGTTGCTAGGGAAACACAAGTTCTTACATATAACACGACACCGATAGATAATTAACCTTACATAGATAGGGTAGCTAGCTCGGGCAACACACACACCAAACTCGCACTACATAGTAGATAGGGTAGCTAGGGCAACACCGCCATGTCTTCACCGTCGTCTTCACCTTAACCGCCGGCTTCACCGTCTTATTCGCCGCCGGCTTCAGTACTGCTCCTCCTGCCGTTCTCGTCGAGGTAGTACGGGAGGCTGTGCATGCGGTTGCGAGCGGGGAAGACGCTCTCGAAGTCGATGAATATGTTATAGGTGGTGAATGCGATGAACTTGCACCCACACCAATACACCTTGCCGAGCAGGTAGTAGGCATCAAACCTGTTGGTGAAGTGGGCGACGAGCCCTACCACTGGAGCGTTGGCATGTGGATGCTGCTCCACGAGGTTGAACATGAGCGGCGAGCCCGCCGGGAGGTGGTTGAAGCCTGCACGGAGGAACCCCCGTGCAAGCTCAGTGCTACCCCTCGAGCGTGAGAATGCCCACACGCGGAGCGATGCCTCAACAACGATGTTGGCGGGGTACCGCCGTTCCGGCACGGTGGGCGGCTCGAGGAACGTCGTCCTGTTGTACTGCATCTTGCTCGCTTCGCTGAGTGTTTGCTTTGGCTTTTGGGGGAAGAAGAGAAGGGGGAGGCGCAGATGGATCTATAGAAGAAGAGGCAATGAAGGGCAGTTTAAATAGCCGAGGGAGACGAAGAGGGTACACGCGGAAACGGCGTAGATCATGACTCAATTCATGCGTGAACCGATGTGATCATCAATGTGTGAATGTGAATCGATGCAAGCGTGCTCTGCGTGCACGTCTGCCTGCCTCCCCCTTCTGCGTGCTCTGCGTGAATCGATGCCACAACTGAATCGAGCGGCAGCCGTGCGACGTGAACCGATACCTGGACATATGGACGCGAGCGTGCAGCCTTCCCCTTCTGCCACCGACACGTAGGCCTGCGACGCGTGAAACGACGCTGCGGAGCGACTGAATCCACCGGCAACCATGCGGCATGGATCGATGCATGCGTGGCGGCATTCGCATGCATACCAGGCTGCATCGATGCCAAAGCCGGGCATGCATAGCAAGCTGCATCCATCGATAGCAGGATTTTTTTAATTTATTACGAACAAACTAACGGGCCCATCCTATGAACACAAACACGGCCCAACCAGTGAAACCACAACCACAATCAATAGAGTCCAATGTGGGCCCACAAGTCAGAGTTAACGGTCAAGATGGCAAACGTCTGCTATGAACATTTGTGAGAGTTTCAGCTAAGGGAGTGGGGAAAAGTGAGCAAAAGTTTGGAGCGTGGGGAAAACTGAGCACAACTAAGGAATTGGGGGCACAGATGGAATAATCCCTAAATCCTAAGATGAAATAAGTGGTAAGAAAATAAATACTAAAGCTTCTTGAGGCAGGTATAATTTATCCCATTGCTGATAGTCAGTGGGTAAGTCTTGTCCATTGTATCCCTAAGAAGGGAGGTATTACTGTTGTTCCTAATGATAAATATGAATTTATCCCACAAAGAATTGTTACAGGTTATATAATGGTAATTGATTTCCACAAATTAAATAAAGCTACTAAAAAGGATCATTACCCTTTACCTTTTATTGATCAAATGCTAGAAAGATTATCCAAGCATACACATTTTTGCTTTCTAGATGGTTATTTTGGTTTGTCTCAAATACCTGTGTCAAAAGAGGATCAAGAAAAGACAACTTTTAGTTGCCCTTTCGGTACCTTTGCTTATAGACGTATGCCTTTTGGTTTATTTAATGCACCTGCTACTTTTCAAAGATGTATGACTGCTATATTCTTTGACTTTTGTGAAAAGATTGTTGAGGTATTCATGGATGATTTCTCCGTTTATGGGACTTCTTTTGATGATTGCTTAAGCAACCTTAATCGAGTTTTGTAGAGATGTGAAGAAACTAATCTTGTCTTGAATTGGGAGAAGTGCCACTTTATGGTTAATGAAGGTATTGTCTTGGGACATAAAATTTCTGAAAGAGGTATTGAAGTTGATAAAGCTAAAGTTGATGCTATGGAAAAGATGCCGTTTCCTAAGGACATAAAAGGTATAAGAAGTTTCCTTGGTCATGCTGGTCTTTATAGGAGGCTCGTCAAGGACTTCTCTAAAATTTCTCGGCCTTTGACTAATCTCTTACAAAAAGATGTCCCTTTTGTCTTTGATGATGATTATGTAGAAGCATTTGAAATACTTAAGAAAGCTTTTATTTCTGCACCTATTATTCAGCCCCCTGATTGGAATTTACCCTTTGAAATTATGTGTGATGCTAGTGATTATGCTGTAGGGGCTGTTCTAGGACAAAGAGTTGATAAGAAACTAAATGTTATTCAATATGCTAGTAAAACTCTAGACAGTGCCCAAAGAAATTATGCTACTACTGAAAAAGAATTTTTAGCAGTTGTATTTGCTTGTGATAAGTTCAGATCTTATATTGTTGATTCTAAAGTAACTGTTCACACTGATCATGCTGCTATAAAATATCTTATGGAAAATAAAGATGCTAAACCTAGACTTATTAGATGGGTTCTCTTGCTTCAAGAATTTGATTTGCATATTATTGATAGAAAGGGAGCTGAGAACCCCATAGCAGACAACTTGTCTAGGTTAGAGAATGTTCTTGAAGACCCACTACCTATCGATGATAGCTTTCCTGATGAACAATTAGCTGTCATAAATGCCTCTCGTACTGCTCCATGGTATGCTGATTATGCTAATTACATTGTTGCTAAATTTATACCACCTAGTTTCACATACCAGCAAAAGGAAAAGTTCTTCTATGATTTAAGACACTATTTCTGGGATGACCCACATCTTTATAAAGAAGGGGTAGATGGTGTTATTAGACATTGTGTACCTGAGCATGAACAGAAACAGATCCTACGCAAGTGTCACTCCAAGGTTTATGGAGGACACCATGCTGGAGACAGAACTGCACATAAGGTATTGCAATCCGGTTTTTATTGGCCGACTCTCTTCAAGGATGCTCGTAAGTTTGTCTTGTCTTGTGATGAATGTCAAAGAATTGGTAATATTAGTAGACGTCAAGAAATGCCTATGAATTATTCAGTTGTTATTAAACCATCTGATGTCTAGGGCTTTGATTATATGGGACTGTTTCCTTCCTCTAATGGGTATACACATATTTTAGTTACTGTTGATTACATTACTAAGTGGGTAGAAGCTATTCCAACTAGTAGTGCTGATCATAACACCTCTATTAAGATGCTTAAATAAGTTATTTTTCCGAGATTTGGAGTCCCTAGATACCTAATGACTGATGGTGGTTCACATTTTATTCATGGTGCTTTTCGTAAAATGCTTTCTAAGTATGATGTTAATCATAGAATTGCATCTCCTTATCACCCACAATCTAGTGGTCAAGTAGAACTGAGTAATAGAGAGCTCAAATTAATTTTGCAAAAGACTGTTAATAGATCTAGAAAGAATTGGTCCAAGAAACTTGATGATGCATTATGGGCTTATAGAACTGCATATAAGAATCCTATGGGTATGTCTCCATATAAAATGGTTTATGGTAAAGCATGTCACTTACCTCTTGAACTAGACCATAAGGCATATTCAGCTATTAAAGAGCTCAACTATGATTTCAAACTTGCCGGTGAGAAGAGGCTTTTTGACATTAGCTCACTTGATGAATGGAGAACCCATGCCTATGAGAATGCGAAACTGTTTAAAGAAAAATTAAAAGATGGCATGATAAAAGGATACAAAAACGTGAGTTTAATGTAGGTGATTACGTATTGTTATACAACTCTCGTTTAAGATTTTTTGCAGGCAAACTCCTCTCTAAATGGGAAGGTCCTAACATCATCGAGGAGGTCTATCGTTCCGGTGCCATAAAAATCAACAACTTCGAAGGCACAAATCCGAGGGTGGTAAACGGTCAAAGAATCAAACATTATATCTCAGGTAATCCCATAAATGTTGAAACTAATGTTATTGAAACTGTAACCCCAGAGGAATACATAAGGGACACTTTCCAGAATGTTTCAGACTCCAAAAAGGAATAGGTACGTGGTACGGTAAGTGAACCGACTCTAAAACAGTTCTAATGGCAATTTTTCTCCGTTTTGGAATATCTAAGAAAATAGAAAAATAAGAAGCCGACCGAAAAGGAAACGAGGCTTCCACGAGGGTGGAGGGCGCGCCCTACCCCCTGGGTGCGCCCCTGCCTCGTGGGCACCTTGTGTGCCCTCCGGACTCTGTTTTCTTGCACGATACTTCTTTTGGTCGGCAAAAAATCATTATATAATCTCTTGAAGGTTTTGACCACCGTATCAAGCAAATATCTTCTGTCTTTGTTTTGAGCTGTTTTTCTGATAGACCTAGATCGCCATGGCATCTTCAAGTGCCCCCAAGGACAAGTTCTTCGAGAAGGTCATCAACCCCTACCTCGTGGAGGTGCTGCAACACCCTCAAACCATTGAGATGCATGAGGGGTTGCTGCACATCCGTGATGTTGAGGGACCAAGGAGGACCGGAAGCGTGGAGACGAGGCTCAAGGCAATGGAGCAACAAGTTTTCAAGTGCCAGGAGATGGTGGAACGTGGACTCGAATCCAATCATATAATGATCATGGAGTTCACCAATAACCACAAGCTAGATGACAAGAACATTGGGGAGGCCATCTTCAAGCTTCACGAGAAAATCGAGCGCCTCCAAGCCCAGATCTATGACCTGCAAAACCAAAACTGTGAGTATGAATATAGATTCAAGAGGATGAGTTTGGCTGCAGATTTGAGGATCCCGGAGACTCGATCATCCTTATATGATGGTGAGCCTATGCCTTGGAAGATGGACGACAAGCCTACATCATCAACAACTCCATCATCACCACCTCCGAGGAAGGAAACATAAACACATGGGTATGGGTACTCCCCCTGGCAACTGCCAAGCTTGGGGGAGTGCCCCGGTATCGTATCACCATCACTTTTATCTTTACCATTTTTCTTAGTTCGATCCTTTTGGTTATATCTTGATCTAGTAGAATAAAGTTTTAGTATGATCTAGTTTTGAGTTTTGCTTTCTGATCCTTCTATGTAATCGAGTCCGTGAGCTATATATAATAAAGATTAGTGTCGAGTGATCTTGAGGGAATAAAATAAAAGAAAAAGAATAAAAAGAAATAAAGAGATCATATGGATCTTATGGAGAGTAATGACTTCACATATAAAGAGTATGATGAATAAAAGTTGTTGAGAGTTGACAAACATAGTTTTGTTCATCGTTGCAATTAATAGGAAGTAATAAAGAAAGAGAGGTTTTCACATATAAATATACTATCTTGGACATCTTTTATGATTGTGAGCACTCATTAAAATATGACATGCTAAAGAGTTGAGGTTGGACAAGGAAGACAACGTAATGGGTTATGTCTTCTTACATCTGAAATAAATTATATTGTCTTGGATCATCCAACATGTGAGCTTGCCTTTCCCTCTCATGCTAGCCAAATTCTTAGCACCAAGTAGAGATACTACTTGTGCTTCCAATTATCCTTAAACCCAGTTTTGCCATGAGAGTCCACCATATCTACCTATGGATTGAGTAAGATCCTTCAAGTAAGTTGTCATCGTTGCAAGCAATACAAATTGCTCTCTAAATATGTATGATTTATTAGTGCGGAGAAAATAAGCTTTATATGATCTTGTGATGTGGAAGAAATAAAAGCGACGGACTGCATAATAAAGGTCCACATCACAAGTGGCAATATAAAGTGACGTTCTTTTGCATTAAGATTTCGTGCATCCAACCATAAAAGCACATGACAACCTCTGCTTCCCTCTGTGAAGGGCCTATCTTTTATTCTTGTCTTATACTTCATGCAAAGAGTCACAGTGATCTTCACCTTTCCTTTTTACATTTTATCCTTTGGCAAGCACAATGTGTTGGAAAGATCCAGATATATATAGCTAATTGGATGTGAGGTTTCATGAACTATTATTGTTGACATCACCATTGAGGTAAAAGGTTGGGAGGCAAAACTATAAGCCCCTATCTTTCTCTGTGTCCTACTAAAACTTCATAACCATAAATATCGCGTGAATATGCTTTCTGAGTAGTTACGTTTGTTCCTGAGGACATGGGAGAAGTCTTGCTATAAGTAGTCATGCGAATTTTGTATTCGTTCGATATTTTGATGACATGTATGTTGTCATCCCTCTAGTGGTGTCATGTGAACGTTGACTACATGACACTTCACCATTGTTTGGGCCTAGAGGGAGGCCTTGGGAAGTAATAAGTAGATGATGGGTTGCTAGAGTGACAGAAGCTTAAACCCTAGTTTATGCGTTGCATCGTAAGGGGCTGATTTGGATCCATATGTTTCATGCTATGGTTAGGTTTACCTTAATACTTCTATTGTAGTTGCGGATGCTTGCAATAGGGGTTAATCATAAGTGGGATGCCTGTCCAAGTAAGGGCAGTACCCAAGCACCGGTCCACCCACATATTAAATTATCAAAGTACCGAACGCGAATCATATGAACGTGATGAAAACTAGCTTGACGATAATTCCCATGTGTCCTCGAGAGCGCTTTCCTTTATATAAGAGTTTGTCCAGGCTTGTCCTTTGCTACAAAAAGGATTGGGCCATATTGCTGCACCTTATTTACTTTTATTACATGTTACCCGTTACAAATTACCTTGTCACAAAACTATCTGTTACCGATAATTTCAGTGCTTGTAGAGAATACTTTGCTGAAAACCGCTTATCATTTCCTTCTGCTCCTCGTTGGGTTCGACACTTACTTATCGAAAAGGCTATGATAGATCCCCTACACTTGTGGGTCATCACTTCTTCATGGGAGTTGCAATTTTCTTGCCATTCTTCTTGAAGTTCCCTTTCTTTCCCTTGCCCTTTTACTTGAAACTAGTGGTTTTGTCAACCATCAACATTTGATGCTTTTCTTGATTTCTACCTTCGTTGATTTCAACATCACGAAGAGCTCGGGAATCGTTTTCGTCATCCCTCGCATATTATAGTTCATCACTAAGTTCTAGTAACTTGGTGATAGTGACTAGAGAAGTTTATCAATTACTATCTTATCTGGAAGATTAACTCCCACTAGATTCAAGCAATTGTAGTACCCAGACAATGTGAGCACATACTCACTGGTTGAGCTATTCTCCTCTATCTTGTAGGCAACGTACTGTCGGAGGTCTTATACCTCTCGACACGGGCATGAGTATGAAATACCAATTTCAACTATTAGAACATCTTATATGTTTCGTGGCATTCAAAAGTCAAAACGTTTTTGAAGTCCCGGTTCTAAGCCGTAAAGCATGGTGCACTAAACTATTAAGTAGTCATCATACCGAGCTTTGTCAAACGTTCATAACTTGTGCATCTGCTCCTGCAATAGGTCTGTCACCTAGTGGTGCATTAAGCACATAATTCTTCTATGCAGCAATGAGGATAATCCTCAGACCACGGACCAAGTCCGCATCATTTCTACCACCATATTTCAACTTCTTTTTCTCTAGGAACATATCGAAATTAAACGGGAAGCTACATCGCAAGCTATTGATCTACAACATAGATATGCAATTACAATCAGGACTAAGTTCATGATAAATTAATGTTCAATTGATCATATTACTTAAGAACTCCCACTTAGATAGACATCTCTATAATCTTCTAAGTGATCACGTGATCCATATCAACTAAACCATGTCCGATCATCACGTGAGATGGAGTAGTTTTCAATGGTGAACATCACTATGTTGATCATATCTATTATATGATTCACGCTCGACCTTTCGGTCTCAGTGTTCCAAGGCCATATCTGCATATGCTAGGCTCTCCAAGTTTAACCCGAGTATTCTGCGTGTGCAAAACTAGCTTGCACCCATTGTATGTGAACGTAGAGCTTATCACACCCGATCATCTCGTGGTGTCTCGGCACGACGAACTGTAGCAACGGTGCATACACAGGGAGAACACTTATACCTTGAAATTTAGTGAGAGATCATCTTATAATGCTACCGCCGAACTAAGAAAAATAAGATGCATAAAGGATAAACATCACATGCAATCAATATAAGTGATATGATATGGCCATCATCATCTTGTGCCTTTGATCTCCATCTCCAAAGTACCGTCATGATCTGCATCGTCACTGGCATGACACCATGATCATCATCATCTTGATCTCTATCAACGTGTCGTCACATGGTCGTCTCGCCACGTAACATCCCAAAATTCTAAATTTTGGAATGTTATATCAAATAGATAGATCTGATTGATTGTTTGATTGTTATGTGACTGATTGACTGAAAGTGAGTGAAACTTGAAAAATTTTTGAAAGTTAAATGAGAGGGAATAAAAGGACTTTCCCAAACTTTTAGTTTTGCTTTTATGATCTCCGCGAATTCAAATTCATTTCATCATAAAACCTTAGAGAGAAGATGACATGACTTCTTCCATTTAAATAAATGAAAAGGACTTTTGAAAATATTTGAATTTCATTGGGAAATATTTCAAATTCAGAATCTTCAAGCAACTCAATGATTTTCATGAGAGAAGATAAAATGACTTCTTCAAAACATATGAAATATGAGTTGGGAGTTCAAAGAAACCAAATTTAACGCCCCTTTGAAATCATTTTTCAATTTGGAGTTATTTGGTTTTATTCAAATTATTTTTCTCCAAAAATCAAATATATGGAAATTAGGGTAAAATGATTCCCTACATCAAAAAATTGGAGAAAAATAAATTTGAATAAATTTTGGTATTTTTAGAAAGATTTTTAGTGGATTTTATTAGAGCAGTAGCACTGTTTGATTTATTTGAATTTTTGTGGATTTTATTTGCTGCTAGAAAAATGTTCACGTTCTAGAGAATCTTTTTCTGAATTTTTTTATATATTATATGCCTATATAATATTTTTATTTCTTTGGTTTTATTATTTTTGATTGTATCTGTTTAAAAATGTTTATTTTAAAAAAACTTCCCGGGCCGGCGAACTGGGCCGAAGCCCAGCCCAGCGCCCGAGCTTCGTCTTCCCCACGGAAGCGGAGACCCGCGCGCGCACGCCGGCAACGCTGAGTCCGCGCCGGCCTCCTCCTGCCCCCTCCTCCACGCAAACCCCGCCGCCCCTCCTCCAATAAATCTGCCCCGGGCCCCGTCTCTCCTCTCCTCCTCTCGCATCCCGCTGCCGCATCTCGCCGCCAACGCCGTCGCCGCCACCGCTGCACCGTGCTGTAGCCGCTGCCGCCGACGCCCCGCTCCGCCGCCACTCGTCGACGCCATCACCCTGCAAGTTGCCGCTGCCGGAGTCGCCACCGCCGTCCGCCTCGCCGCCGTCGAAGTCCACTGCCACCGGTAGCCCCCGTCCCCTCTCGACCGTCGGATCTCGATCCGACGGGTTAGATCACGATCTGTTTTTTTCTCTGAATCGTTTTTTATTTAGCGAACGGTTCATCCGTTAGCTTAGGCAGCGAACAATTCCGTTCGTTAGTGTCCCGTAGCGAACATTCATTCGGTACACTTTTTCCTTTTTTGTTTTAGTTTTGGCCAGGGACCTAGATGTAATTATCTTTCTTACATATTAGTCCCTCTCTTTCAAACAAGCACAACTTTTTGCTCGTTTGTCCAAATTCAACGAAACCAACGCCCACTTCTTTGTTATGATCCCCTCTATCCAGTTAACCAACTTGAACATGTTTTTGAAAGTTTTAAAATTTGAATCCAAAAAGATTTGTATTTGAACTTCGTTTGATCGTAACTTGAGTTTTATAACTCCGATTTAGATGATTCGTTTTGCAAATCGAAGCTCTTGACCTAAACTTTCTGATACAGCCAAATTCACATAATTTTGGTACTGTTAGAAATTGTTTTATGTTGCAAGAGTTATTTGCTTGGTTTTGATGTTTTCTGAATTATCTTTTTCATTTTTTCCCGATCTTTTGAGTGATTGCTTATGTGTGGTTACTATTGCTTCCTTACGATAGATTGACCGGAGTGTGATGAGTAGAACTATCAGGAGTTGAGTGTGAATCATCTTCATCAATAGTATAGGCAAGTTCACACTTTGATCATATTCCTTTCATACCCAGTTTTTATGCATTTGGTTCACCCTCAAACATTGCATGGTTAGGATTTGATAACATGTGGGTATTGGGAAGTAGTTGATGAGGTAGGAACCTATTGCCCTACATTCAAACCTAGGGAGTTACTTCTACGTTGCTTATATTGCTATGCTATGCTCGTAGACGTGGTTTGGGTTTGAGTGTATTCATGACAGATGTGAGTTGTTAATTAATGGTTAACTTAAGGTGGCAACTTTAATACACATTTGGGTGGATTGAGACACCTGGGAATCCAGTGTTGCCCGTATTTTTGGAAACCCCGGGATACCGTCTGATTCTCCTATGGACTGCCACCCAGGCTCAAAGGGATCATAAGATTATTCATGCTAGAAACTTCCATGTGCAGCCACATGCCATTATGGGCTCTGGCATAGTTGAGTATGTTGTGGGAAACCTTTCCATGATGGGCTAGCAGATGTAGGGGATTGTAGGTGTACAGGCCTATCTATCGGTTAAGGGGACCTCTTCGGAAAGACTGTGTCTCGGTCATCCATTTCTCAAACATTATGTAGTGCGAGAAATCCAATGGAGGAGATCGAGTCTTGTGGGGGGAAAGTGCACAAACCTCTACAGAGTGTACAAACTAATCATGGTTAGCTGTGTCCCCGGTTATGGACATCTTGAGTATCTGGTTCTTGGATTATCATGTTGATCTCATCACTCTAAATTAATTTTGTTGGGTTATTAATTACCTTTAATTGGGATTGAGATGGGGTTTACCATTCTCAATGATTTTCAACCAACTTTGTAGTTAAATAAAATATATTCCTTTGCAGTAGGGAAAAATTGGCTTTCCGCAAAACATATTAACCATACAGCCTCCACCAGCCATATATGAATGTAGTGATAGTTATTATTCATCATTATCCTATGGTGTGAATTTGCCAGTACATTCAATGTACTGAACCTTTGTGGCTGCAATGTCTCATGTTGTAGGAATCTTACGATGAGTAAGTGATACGTTAGGGTTACGATTTCTACACTCAACTTTGCCGTTGATGTTGATGGGAATCCACAACCTTGTTGTTACTTCCGCTATTTGGATTGAGGTAATAGTTTTTACGTTATTTTATACATGTGATTTACCTCTGTTATAAATCCTTGAGTACTGTGTGTGTGTCAGCATACCGATCCAGGGATGACACTTAAGCACAGAGACTTGACCGTCTAAGGTCGGGTCGCTACAAGATGGTATCGGAGCACATGTTGACTGTAGGACGTGACCCTAGAAACGGGCAAGCCCATAGGAAAGATTTTCTCTAAAACTTTATTTTCAAAAGGATCTTTTACCTCTCTTCTCTTCTGAGCTTATTCAACTATTCCCTTTTAGTGAGACCATACCCCTTTTCCCTTTTGACCACACGAATATTCAGCTGATGAGATCACTCCAAGAAGTTCAAGATATCAGACAACTAAGACCACTTCGGAATGAATAGGATTTTATCGTGCATTATAATAATGGAAACTACAACGGTTGAAGACTTTGAAGACTAGGGGAATTTTAAGGCTCTGAAGAATTCCCAGATTTGTACGACCTAGGAAGGCACCCTGTCGGTGTCAAAATCGGCGGATCTCGGGTAGGGGGTCCTGAACTGTGCGTCTAGGATCGATGGTAACAGGAGGCGGGGGACATGATGTTTACCCAGGTTCGGGCCCTCTTGATGGAGGTAATACCCTACATCCTGCTTGATTGATATTGATGATATGAGTATTACAAGAGTTGATCTACCACAAGATCGTAGAGGCTAAAACCCTAGAAGCTAGCCTATGGTATGATTGTTGTATATGATCTATCGACTAGCCTGACCTCGGTTTATATAATGCACCAGAGGCCTAGGATAACAAGAGTCCTAGCCGAATACGCCGGTGGGGAGGAGTCCTTGTCTTGATCACCAAGTCTTGTGGAATCTTCCATGTATGCGGCAACTGTCCGAACTGGCCCATGAGTATACAACCATGGGGGTCCTCGGCCCAATCTAATAGATCGGGAGATGGCGTGGTGAGTACCCCCTAGTCCAGGACACCGTCAGTAGCCCCCTGAACCAGTCTTCAAGTTAGGGACGCTCCTGGATTCTTCGGAACTGCTCTTCATCTTCGGTCGCCGGTCTTGAAAACTGGTTCAACAAATCTTCTCATCCTCGATCTTGAGGATCGCCGAAATGCATTTGACGAGTTTACACGTCGGGTATCCGAGGAGCCCCTTTAAGTTTCCGGCCTTTATAAATGCCTTGTTATTTTTATGCCATACATCGGGTTTGAAGTTGTTCCCGGGAGGCAGTGTCCTCTTGCGTCCGAGCTCCAACGCCGGACTGTATTTGAGGTATCTTTTGCAGCCGAGAACCAACGCCGGACCACTTTCCGAGCTCCAAAGCCGGAATGTATCCGAGCTCCAACGCCGGACTGTATCCGGGCTCCAACGCCGGACTACATCCGAGGTGTCATATCACCTTGGTTCAAAAAAGTTGAAGGAGTTTAGCCGAGCTTAATGCTGGAAATGCCCTCTATGGAGCCAGCCAATAGCGCCCGAGCTTTATGCCAGACTACTTCCGAGGTGGTGCACCACCCAACCGTGGGCCGATTTTTTGTCAATATTTTTTATTGGTGCAATTTATTCTCTGCCGAGATATATAGCCAGTAGCCCTCAAGGTGTGTATCGATCTAAAACCCGAGATGCACCTGAAGGATGACGTAAGACCGCTGATCCCAGTAGCCGCTAAGACTCAAGTTGATTTGCAAAATCGTCCTGAGGATCAAGTCCTAGCTCGGCAGAATACTTCGGGACACAAAAAGCGGCATGCTCAGTCCTCGAGACTCAGGTTGGGTGCGGTCGACCAACCTAAGTATCAAAATCTCCTCAGAAACTGTATTGCACTTAAAATTTTCTGCATTGAACAGGCAATGCAGTAGCCCCCGAGACACTGGTCGGGTGGCAACACCAGATCAGGGGATCGATGTGCCCCTTTAAAATTTGTAAATAATAAGCCCGAAGCCCAGTAGCCCCCGAGCCTTAATGCGGGCACGGGTGGCCGAATTAAGGATCAATATCCATAGTAAAATCACAAATTATGTGTAATGACTCTATGTATCCAAGTACTTTACGTCATTAATGCTCGGATCCGCATTGTACAAAACTTTGTTGACCGACCATCAATCTGGCCATACGGTTTTATAAACAAAGGTACGCAGAGAGATATGTTATATTACTGTTTAACATAAGAAATGTCTTCCAAAGAAAATAGTCCCGCTATCGGTTCCTTTCTTTGGGTTGTCATGCTAAGCATGATCATAAAACCTCAGCTCTAATGTAAGAGCAAAATATCGAGGATTTAGTTTGGGAGGCCAATTAATAGCCCCTGGTAGTGTTCAGCGACAGTCGAGGTCAAGCTGTAAACACTTCGGCCATTGTTATGAATGGCACATCATTTAATACAGTCATCGGATCGCTGACCAGTTTATGCTTATTGTGACAGTCAGTTTTTGGCTTTCTCCATTGAGGTGCTTAACCATGTGAGCTGGAAGCACAATCACGGTGGTTCTCCCTTTGCACACCTAGCCGAACAAAGCGGAACATAGGAAGCAAGTGCAGGAGCCAGACAACCCAACTATTGATCGAAGACACAATTCAAAACCGATGCATATATAGCAATATCCGAGAATGTTTTTGCCGAATCTCTAAAGGTGTCCGGCGTTGCACTGCGAGACTTGTGCCGAAAACACACAAATAGTTTAAAAGTGCCATAAGCTTGGAAAACGAAAAAACGTCAGTAAAAACTTGACGTCCGAACAAGATCAAGTGTTCGGTGCCAATCCGAAAATTGGCCTTAGAAAAAAAGTGCTTCTGTCGTGCTTTAACATGGCACATCCTATCTCAAGACTTCAAGCGGGTCAGCCTACGGCTTCAACCTCCTATCCCGAGGGCGGAGTACTTCTCATTAGGTCAGTTTAGCAAACTAAACTCTAGCAGCTTTGAGAGAGAAATTAGGCTCCCCGGCTAGTGACCACACGCTCGTGTCGAAAAAAGGAGTGACAAATAATAATAGTAATAAAAACTTTGCAACGACTCAGAAGAAAAACACTTATTACAAAACGGCTCATATAAATTTAAGAGCCCCCAAGTGACTTGTGTAATAGAATTTTGTGTATAATGATTGTATGTACCGAAGTACTAATATCTTATCTTTGTTCACCCGAACTTTAAACGTGTCTTAACCAACTGTCGACTTCTCCCCCTTTGGTCAAGGACCGAAAAATGTTATGTACTCCACTTGTCGATAATATCGATAGTGTTTCCGATAACCAGGCAACCAGGCCATAAGGCTGTAACAGACAAAGCACGCTCAAGGAACTTATGCTATATTACAGACGAAGTGTAAGAAGCATCTTCAAAGAAAATAGTACCCCCACCGATACCTTTCTTCGGTGCTCATTGCTACGTCTCGAGCTAGCATTGGTTTTCCCCGAAGAGGAGGGGGTGATGCAGCACAGTAGCGTAAGTATTTCCCTCAGTTTTTGAGAACCAAGGTATCAATCCAGTAGGAGGTCACGCGCAAGTCCCTCGTACCTGCACAAAACGGTAGCAACTCGCAACCAACGCTTAGGGGTTGTCAATCCCTTCACGGTCACTTACGAGAGTGAGATCTGATAGAGATAATATTTTTGGTATTTTTGGTATAAAGATGCAAAGTGAAAAGTAAAAGAAAAACAAGTAAAATAAAGTAATGGAGATTGATATGATGAGAATAGACCCGGGGGCCATAGGTTTCACTAGTGGCTTCTCTCAAGAGCATAGATATTCTACGGTGGGTGAACAAATTACTGTTGAGCAATTAATAGAATTGAGCATAGTTATGAGGTTATCTAGGTATGATCATGTATATAGGCATCACGTCCGTGACAAGTAGACCGACTCCTGCCTGCATCTACTACTATTACTCCACTCATCGACCGCTATCCAGCATGCATCTAGAGTATTAAGTTAAAAACAGAGTAACGCCTTAAGCAAGATGACATGATGTAGAGGAATAAATTCATGCAATATGATAAATACCCCATCTTGTTATCCTCGATGGCAACAATACAACATGTGCCTTGCAACTCTTTCTGTCACTGAGTAAGGACACCGCAAGATTGAACCCAAAGCTAAGCACTTCTCCCATTGCAAGAACTACCAATCTAGTTGGCCAAACCAAACGGATAATTCAAAGAGACTTGCAAAGATAACTCAATCATACATAAAAGAATTCAGAGAAGATTCAAGTATTATTCATAGATAAGTTGGATCATAAACCCACAATTCATCGGTCTCAACAAACACACCGCAAAAAGAAGATTACATCGAATAGATCTCCACGAGAGAGGGGGAGAACATTGTATTGAGATCCAAAAAGAGAGAAGAAGCCATCTAGCTACTAGCTATGGACCCGAAGGTCTGAAGTAAACTACTCACACTTCATCGGAAGGGCTATGGTGTTGATGTAGAAGCCCTCCGTGATGGATGCCCTCTCCGGCGGAGCTCCGGAACAAGCCCCAAGATGGGATCTCGTGGATACAGGAAGTTGCGGCGGTGGAATTAGGTTTTTGGCTCCGTATCTGTCTATGGGGGTACGTAGGTATATATAGGAGGAAGGAGCACGTCAGTGGAGCTCCGAGGGGCCCATGAGGCAAGGGGGGCGCCCAGGGGGGCCCTGCACCCTCGTGACCTCCCCGGAAACTTCTTGGAGTAGGGTCCAAGTCTCCTGGATCATGTTCGGTGCGAAGATCACGTTCCCGAAGGTTTCATTCCGTTTGGACTCCGTTTGATATTCTGTTTCCTCAAAATACTGAAATAGGCAAAAAACAGCAATTCTGGGCTGGGCCTCCGGTTAATAGGTTAGTCCCAAAAAATAATATAGAAGTGGAAAATAAAGCCCAATATAGTCCAAAACAGTAGATAAAGTGGCATGGAGCAATAAAAAAATTATAGATACGTTGGAGACGTATCACTCATTATTACTATGAGACTTGTGCAATAGATTTTTTTGTACTCATGAGTTCCGTTGTATGCCGACCATGATTGAAAACAATAAGAGCGCTAGCTTTCGGCTTCACCCAGTCTGAGGTAAGAGCTCGGAGGACCCAGTCGTGACAATCGCAGAGGTGCTCCCTTTACTCCCTAGCCGAACAATCGGGAACGTAGGGGTAAGCACAGGAGCCAGGCAACCCAGCTTGCAAATCACTTAAGTCAATATAGTGCATATTGTGGCGTAATACACGAACAAGGAATGAAGCCGTGCAAGTATAATTATATGCAAGAGGAAAAGCTCCATCAAGGGAGCCCCCAAACAAACGGGGTATTTAAATTTGTGTGTCACAAACAAAGTTCTGACAAGGAACTTTGTCCAAAACAACTTTGTGCTGAAAAGTATAATGCTTGGTCGAACTGAACAAAATTTAAAACTAAAAGTTTTTTGAGCATGAACACAACTTAGCTGGTTAATGAGCTCGGTGTTGATGACGCGATTCGGGCTTGTGGCGGGACGAAGACGCCCATTGATCTGTGACAGATCCGACAAGGTTTGCAGTCCTCGGCATGGCCGAGGTCCCAGCCCCCAGTCCCGAGGTGTCCGGGCAGGGAGTTCGGCACTCCGGAGTAGTGACCACCTAACGCAGTCAAAATCAATTACCTGCACACATAAAGCAAGTGCGGTCCAGGAAATAATAATATATATATATAATCCTTGCATAACTGTTTTACGCAAACATAATTTATTTAAAGAAATGTGGCCTGGCGCCGAAGCCAATGTCGATGCAGGGCGCCAGCGTGACACAGTGAAGGCGTGACAAAGCCTAAATTTGCAGGGCGGTCCGAGCTCCGGGTGTGGCGTTCGCCGAACTATGTACGGCAACTGACCGAACCACCACGCGACCGTTTTTAATGTGGCCGCCATTTGATAGACCTGTGTACAGATGATGGAACAAACTAGAGTAATAATTTCTTGGGAAAAATAAACCCAACAAGCAAAAATTGTTAGGATTAATAGCACCTGGTTTATTTGTTGTAGCATTCCGAAGAAAAGCGACTCCCAAAATCGGGAATCGATCCGCACACCCATTGCCTGATGGGCGATAAAGCGAAGGCCTGGTGATGCTGGCAAAGGTTGGCTTGCCGAGGCGAAGCCCTCGGTCCGGCTGACATGACGGAGCAGTTCAGCTAGTGACGCCGAAGTCTCCGGAGTAGGTTGATGAAGAGAATGCGAAGCTCCCGGTCCAGCCGCGATGTCAAAGCCTCGATGTCAGCCGATGAGTCGAAGTAGGTCGGCGTGATGGACACCGGCTTGAAGAAGCAACAGTGCGGCCCTGCCGATGCAGGTCGTGACGCGGTCAATGTCTAGCGCAGGTCGGCAGTCTTGGAGCAATATTGCTGGACTGGTTTGACACCAGCATGATGATGAAGATGACCTCATGGGAGGCTTAAAATTTTACAGACACGTGTTTAAAAACAACGCACAATACCCTAGAAGAGAATTCCTCTAAAAAGGTTGTCCAATATCACGTTCATAAAGAAACATGAATTCGGGTCGGATCGTATTCGCGCAGAAAACAGATCCGAAAATTGGTCCACTCATCGGAAGGTTCCCGGAGTTTGAACCGTCGGATCGAGCTGAAATTTGGAAGGGTGGTAGATATGGGAATTCCGCAGTAGATGAACGGTTGGATCTTCCAAAGGACCTCTGAGCTGGGCTCTGGAGACCACGCCCTAAACTCGTCCAGATTTGACAGGGCTCCTGTATATCGTAGATTGTCGGAGATTCCTCCATCGGAACTCGACAAAATTTTAAATGGATGTTGTAGATGTAATTCCACACTATTACATCGAAGCAATCCTCAAACTGACACTCGAGGAGGCGGTGACGGCGAATACAAGTTCGCTGTCCATAAAAAACAGCACGGCCGCCCGAGGGCAATGTTGACGTTGAGCCCTCGAGCTCCATGGATGATTCCTCCCTGATCTTGATAGAGATCGGAGTTGATGTTGTTGAAGGCCCTCATCCGAACATGACGATCGGAGGTAGGGCACAATACTCGGTCCCCAAGGTGACCGGCCGAGCCGGTGACGAAGAAGCGCGTCGCAGTTGACTGCGGGTGAGCCATTGATCCTTTTGCCGATCACAAGCGGAACTCTCAATGAAAGCACCAATGTCTGTGTGTCAAAACCGGCGGATCTCGGGTAGGGGGTCCCGAACTGTGCGTCTAGGATCGATGGTAACAGGAGGGGGGACACGATGTTTACCCAGGTTCGGGCCCTCTTGATGGAGGTAATGAAGGAAATATGCCCTAGAGGCAATAATAATGTTATTATTTATTTCCTTATATCATGATAAATGTTTATTATTCATGCTAGAATTGTATTACCGGAAACATAATACTTTGTGAATACATAGACAAACAAACGTCACTAGTATGCCTCTACTTGACTAGCTCGTTAATCAAAGATGGTTATGTTTCCTAACCATAGACATGTGTTGTCATTTGATTAACGGGATCACATTCATTAGGAAATGATCTGATTGACATGACCCATTCCATTAGCTTAGCACCCGATCGTTTAGTATGTTGCTATTGCTTTCTTCATGACTTATAGATGTTCCTATGACTATGAGATTATGCAACTCCCGTTTGTCAGAGGAACACTTTGTGTGCTACCAAACGTCACAACGTAACTGGGTGATTATAAAGGAGGCTCTACAGGTGTCTCCAAAGGTACATGTTGGGTTGGCGTATTTCGAGATTAGGATTTGTCACTCCGATTGTCGGAGAGGTATCTCTGGGCCCTCTCGGTAATGCACATCACTGAAGCCTTGCAAGCATTGCAACTAATGAGTTAGTTGCGGGATGATGTATTACGGAACAAGTAAAGAGACTTGTCGATAACGAGATTGAACTAGGTATGGGATACCGACGATTGAATCTCGGGCAAGTAACATACCGATGACAAAGGGAACAACGTATGTTGTTATGCGGTCTGACCGATAAAAGATCTTCATAGAATATGTAGGAACCAATATGAGCATCCAGGTTCCGCTATTGGTTATTGACCGGATACGTGTCTCGGTCATGTCTACATTGTTCTCGAACCCGTTGGGTCCGCACGCTTAAGGTTTCGATGACAGTTATATTATGAGTTTATGCGTTTTGATGTACCGAAGATTGTTCGGAGTCCCGGATGTGATCACGGACATGACGAGGAGTCTCAAAATGGTCGAGACATAAAGATTGATATATTGGAAGCCTATGTTTGGATATCGGAGGTGTTCCGGGTGAAATCGGGATTTTACCGGAGTACCGGGAGGTTACCGGAACCCCCCGGGAGGTATATGGGCCTTAGTGGAAGAGAGGAGAGGTGGCCAGAGATGGGCCACGCGCCCCTCCCCCCCTTGGTCCAAATAGGACAAGGAGAGGGGGCCGCCCCCCTTCCTCCTCTCTCTCCTCTTTTCCCCCCTCCGCGAATCCTATTCCAACTAGGAAAGGGGGGAGTCCTACTCCCGGAGGGAGTAGGACTCCTCCTGGCGCGCCCTATGATGGCCGGCCGGCCCCCCTCCCTTGAGCCTTTATATACGGAGGCAGGGGCAACCCCTATAGACACAATTTGATCCACGTGATCATATTCTTAGCCGTGTGCGGTGCCCCCTTCCACCATAGTCCTCGATAATATTGTAGCGGTGCTTAGGCAAAGCCCTGCGACGGTAGAACATCAAGATCGTCACCACGCCGTCGTGCTGACGGAACTCTTGCCCAACACTTTGATGGATCGGAGTCTGGGGATCGTCATCGAGCTGAACGTGTGCTAGAACTCGGAGGTGCCGTAGTTTCGGTGCTTGATCGGTCGGGCCGTGGAGACGTACGACTACATCAACCAAGTTAACGCTTCCGTTGTCGATCTACAAGGGTACGTAGATCACACTCTCCCCCTCTCGTTGCTATGCATCACCATGATCTTGCGTGTACGTAGGAATTTTTTTGAAATTACTACGTTCCCCAACAGTGGCATCCGAGCCTAGGTTTTATGTGTTGATGTTATATGCACGAGTAGAACACAAGTGAGTTGTGGGCGATATAAGTCATACTGCTTACCAACATGTCATACTTTGGTTCGGCGGTATTGTTGGACGAAGCGGCCCGGACCGACATTACGCGTACGCTTACGCGAGACCGGTTCTCCCGACGTGCTTTGCACATAGGTGGCTTGCGGGTGACAGTTTCTCCAAATTTAGTTGAACCGAGTGTGGCTACGCCCGGTCCTTGTGAAGGTTAAAACAGCACCAACTTGACAAACTATCGTTGTGGTTTTGATGCGTAGGTAAGATTGGTTCTTGCTTAAGCCCGTAGCAGCCACGTAAAACATGCAACAACAAAGTAGAGGACGTCTAACTTGTTTTTGCAGGGCATGTTGTGATGTGATATGGTCAAGACATGATGCTAAATTTTATTGTATGAGATGATCATGTTTTGTAACCGAGTTATCGGCAACTGGCAGGAGCCATATGGTTGTCGCTTTATTGTATGCAATGCAATCGCGCTGTAATGCTTTACTTTATCACTAAGCGGTAGCGATAGTCGTGGAAGCATAAGATTGGCGAGACGACAACAATGCTACGATGGAGATCAAGGTGTCGCGCCCGTGACGATGGTGATCATGACGGTGCTTCAGAGATGGAGATCACAAGCACAAGATGATGATGGCCATATCATATCACTTATATTGATTGCATGTGATGTTTATCTTTTATGCATCTTATCTTGCTTTGATTGACGGTAGCATTATAAGATGATCTCTCACTAAATTATCAAGGTATAAGTGTTCTCCCTGAGTATGCACCGTTGCGAAAGTTCTTCATGCTGAGACACCACGTGATGATCGGGTGTGATAGGCTCTACGTTCAAATACAACGGGTGCAAAACAGTTGCACACGCGGAATACTCAGGTTATACTTGACGAGCCAAGCATATACAGATATGGCCTTGGAACACGGAGACCGAAAGGTCAAGCGTGAACCATATAGTAGATATGATCAACATAGTGATGTTCACCAATGAAACTACTCCATCTCACGTGATGATCGGACATGGTTTAGTTGATTTGGATCACGTAATCACTTAGAGGATTAGAGGGATGTCTATCTAAGTGGGAGTTCTTTAAGTAATATGATTAATTGAACCTAAATTTATCATGAACATAGTACCTGATAGTATCTTGCTTATGTATGATTGTAGATAAATGGCCTGTGCTGTTGTTCCATTGAATTTTAATGCGTTCCTTGAGAAAGCAAAGTTGAAAGATGATGGTAGCAATTACACAGACTGGGTCCGTAACTTCAGGATTATCCTCATTGCTGCACAGAAGAATTACGTCCTGGAAGCACCGCTGGGTGCCAGGCTTGCTGCTGGAGCAACACCAGATGTTGTGAACGTCTGGCAGAGCAAAGCTGATGACTACTCGATAGTTCAATGTGCCATGCTTTACGGCTTAGAACCGGGACTTCAACGACGTTTTGAACGTCATGGAGCATATGAGATGTTCCAGGAGTTGAAGTTAGTATTTCAAGCAAATGCCCGGATTGAGAGATATGAAGTCTCCAATAAGTTCTATAGCTGCAAGATGGAGGAGAACAGTTCTGTCAGTGACCATATACTCAAAATGTCTGGGTATAATAATCACTTGATTCAAAAGGGAGTTAATCTTCCAGATGATTGCGTCATTGACAGAATTCTACAAGAGCTTTGTGATGAACTATAATATGCAAGGGATGAATAAGACTATTCCCGAGCTCTTCGCAATGCTGAAAGCTGCGGAGGTAGAAATCAAAAAGGAGCATCAAGTGTTGATGGTCAACAAGACCACTAGTTTCAAGAAAAAGGGCAAAGGGAAGAAGAAGGGGACCTTCAAGAAGAACAACAAGCAAGTTGCTACTCAAGAGAAGAAACCCAAGTCTGGACCTAAGCCTGAAACTGAGTGCTTCTACTGCAAGCAGACTGGTCACTGGAAGTGGAATTGCCCCAAGTATTTGGCGGATAAGAAGGATGGCAAGGTGAACAAAGGTATATGTGATATACATGTTATTGATGTGTACCTTACTAATGCTCGCAGTAGCACCTGGGTATTTGATACTGGCTCTGTTGCTAATATTTGCAACTCGAAACAGGGACTACGAATTAAGCGAAGATTGGCTAAGGACGAGGTGACGATGCGCGTGGGAAACGGTTCCAAAGTCGATGTGATCGCGGTCGGCACGCTACCTCTACATCTACCTTCGGGATTAATATTAGACCTAAATAATTGTTATTTGGTGCCAGCATTAAGCATGAACATTATATCTGGATCTTGTTTGATGCGAGACGGTTATTCATTTAAATCAGATAATAATGGTTGTTCTATTTATATGAGTAATATCTTTTATTGTCATGCACCCTTGAAGAGTGGTCTATTCTTATTGAATCTCGATATTAGTAACACACATATTCATAATGTTGAAGCCAAAAGATGCAGAGTTGATAATGATAGTGCAACTTATTTGTGGCACTGCCGTTTAGGTCATATCGGTGTAAAGCGCATGAAGAAACTCCATACTGATGGACTTTTGGAACCACTTGATTATGAATCACTTGGTACTTGCGAACCGTGCCTCATGGGCAAGATGACTAAAATGCCATTCTCCGGTACTATGGAGAGAGCAACAGATTTGTTGGAAATCATACATAAAGATGTATGTGGTCCGATGAATATTGAGGCTCGTGGCGGATATCGTTATTTTCTCACCTTCACAGATGACTTAAGCAGATATGGGCATATCTACTTAATGAAACATAAGTCTGAAACGTTTGAAAAGTTCAAAGAATTTCAGAGTGAAGTTGAAAATCATCGTAACAAGAAAATAAAGTTTCTACGATCTGATCATGGAGGAGAATATTTGAGTTACGAGTTTGGTGTACATTTGAAACAATGCGGAATAGTTTCGCAACTCACGCCACCCGGAACACCACAGCGTAATGGTGTGTCCGAATGTCGTAATCGTACTTTACTAGATATGGTGCGATCTATGATGTCTCTTACTGATTTACCGCTATCGTTTTGGGGTTATGCTTTGGAGACGGCCGCATTCACGTTAAATAGGGCACCATCAAAATCCGTTGAGACGACGCCTTATGAACTATGGTTTGGCAAGAAACCAAAGTTGTCGTTTCTGAAAGTTTGGGGCTGCGATGCTTATCTGAAAAAGTTTCAACCTGATAAGCTCGAACCCAAATCGGAGAAATGTGTCTTCATAGGATATCCAAAGGAGACTATTGGATACACCTTCTATCACAGATCCGAAGGCAAGACTTTTGTTGCTAAGTTCAGAAACTTTCTGGAGAAGGAGTTTCTCTCGAAAGAAGTGAGTGGGAGGAAAGTAGAACTTGATGAGGTAACTGTACCTGCTCCCTTATTGGAAAGTAGTGCATCACAGAAAACTGTTTCTGTGACACCTGCACCAATTAGTGAGGAAGCTAATGATAATGATCATGAAACTTCAGGACAAGATACTACTGAACCTCGTAGATCAACCAGAGTGAGATCCGCGCCAGAGTGGTACGGTAATCCTGTTCTGGAAGTCATGCTGCTAGATCATGATGAACCTACGAACTATGAAGAAGCGATGGTGAGCCCAGATTCCGCAAAATGGCTTGAAGCCATGAAATCTGAGATGGGATCCATGTATGAGAACAAAGTGTGGACTTTGGTTGACTTGCCCAATGATCGGCAAGCAATTGAGAATAAATGGATCTTCAAAAAGAAGACTGACGCCGACGGTAATATTACTGTCTACAAAGCTCGACTTGTCGCAAAAGGGTTTCGGCAAGTTCAAGGGGTTGACTACGATGAGACCTTCTCACCCGTAGCGATGCTTAAGTCTGTCCGAATCATGTTAGCAATCGCCGCATTTTATGATTATGAAATTTGGTAGATGGATGTCAAAACTGCATTCCTGAATGGATTTCTGGAAGAAGAGTTGTATATGATGCAACCGGAAGGTTTTGTCGATCCAAAGGGAGCTAACAAAGTGTGCAAGCCTCTCGGAGTTGGAATAAACGCTTTGATAGTGTGATCAAAGCATTTGGTTTTATACAGACTTTTGGAGAAGCCTGTATTACAAGAAAGTGAGTGGGAGCTCTGTAGCATTTCTGATATTATATGTGGATGACATATTACTGATTGGAAATGATATAGAATTTCTGGATAGCATAAAGGGATACTTGAATAAGAGTTTTTCAATGAAAGACCTCGATGAAGCTGCTTACATATTAGGCATAAAGATCTATAGAGATAGATCAAGACGTTTAATTGGACTTTCACAAAGCACATACCTTGACAAGATTTTGAAGAAGTTCAAAATGGATCAAGCAAAGAAAGGGTTCTTGCCTGTGTTACAAGGTGTGAAGTTGAGTCAGACTCAATGCCCGACCATTGCAGAAGATAGAGAGAAAATGAAAGATGTTCCTTATGCTTCAACCATAGGCTCTATCATGTATGCAATGCTGTGTACCAGACCTGATGTGTGCCTTGCTATAAGTCTAGCAGGGAGGTACCAAAGTAATCCAGGAGTGGATCATTGGACAGTGGTCAAGAACATCCTGAAGTACCTGAAAAGGACTAAGGATATGTTTCTCATATATGGAGGTGAAAAAGAGCTCATCGTAAACGGTTACGTGGATGCAAGCTTTGACACTGATCCGGACGATTCTAAATCGCAAACCGGATACGTGTTTACATTAGACGGTGGAGCTGTCAGTTGGTGCAGTTCTAAACAGAGTGTCGTGGCGGGATCTACGTGTGAAGCGGAATACATAGCTGTTTCGGAAGCAGCAAACGAAGGAGTCTGGATGAAGGAGTTCATATCCGATCTAGGTGTCATACCTAGTGCATCGGGTCCAATGAAAATCTTTTGTGACAATACTGGTGCAATTGCCTTGGCGAAGGAATCCAGATTTCACAAAAGAACCAAGCACATCAAAAGACGCTTCAATTCCATCCGGGATCTAGTCCAGGTGGGAGACATAGAGATTTGCAAGATACATACGGATCTGAATGTAGCAGACCCGTTGACTAAGCCTCTTCCACGAGCAAAACATGATCAGCACCAAGGCTCCATGGGTGTTAGAATCATTACAGTATAATCTAGATTATTGACTCTAGTGCAAGTGGGAGACTGAAGGAAATATGCCCTAGAGGCAATAATAAAGTTATTATTTATTTCCTTATATCATGATAAAAGTTTATTATTATGCTAGAATTGTATTAACCGGAAACATAATACATGTGTGAATACTTAGACAAACAGAATGTCACTAGTATGCCTCTACTTGACTAGCTCGTTAATCAAAGATGGTTATGTTTCCTAACCATGGACAAAGAGTTGTCATTTGATTAACGGGATCACATCATTAGTTGAATGATCTGATTGACATGACCCATTCCATTAGCTTAGCACCCGATCGTTTAGTATGTTGCTATTGCTTTCTTCATGACTTATACATGTTCCTATGACTATGAGATTATGCAACTCCCGTTTGCCGGAGGAACACTTTGTGTGCTACCAAACGTCACAACATAACTGGGTGATTATAAAGGTGCTCTACAGAGACAAACAGAATGTCACTAGTATGCCTCTACTTGACTAGCTCGTTAATCAAAGATGGTTATGTTTCCTAACCATGGACAAAGAGTTGTCATTTGATTAACGGGATCACATCATTAGTTGAATGATCTGATTGACATGACCCATTCCATTAGCTTAGCACCCGATCGTTTAGTATGTTGCTATTGCTTTCTTCATGACTTATACATGTTCCTATGACTATGAGATTATGCAACTCCCGTTTGCCGGAGGAACACTTTGTGTGCTACCAAACGTCACAACGTAACTGGGTGATTATAAAGGTGCTCTACAGGTGTCTCCAAAGGTACATGTTGGGTTGGCGTATTTCGAGATTAGGATTTGTCACTCCGATTGTTGGAGAGGTATCTCCGGGCCCTCTCGGTAATGCACATCACTGAAGCTGTGCAAGCATTGCAACTAATGAGTTAGTTGCGGGATGATGTATTACGGAACGAGTAAAGAGACTTGCCGGTAACGAGATAGAACTAGGTATGGGATACCGACGATCGAATCTCGGGCAAGTAACATACCGATGACAAAGGGAACAACGTATGTTGTTATGCGGTCTGACCGATAAAAGATCTTCATAGAATATGTAGGAACCAATATGAGCATCCAGGTTCCGCTATTGGTTATTGACCGGAGACGTGTCTCGGTCATGTCTACATTGTTCTCGATCCCATAGGGTCTGCACGCTTAAGGTTTCGATGACAGTTATATTATGAGTTTATGCGTTTTGATGTACCGAAGATTGTTCGGAGTCCCAGATGTGATCACGGACATGACGAGGAGTCTTGAAATGGTCGAGACATAAAGATTGATATATTGGAAGCCTATGTTTGAATATCGGAAGTGTTCCGTGTGAAATCGGGATTTTACCGGAGTACCGGGAGGTTACCGGAACCCCCCGGGAGGTATATGGGCCTTAGTGGGCCTTAGTGGAAGAGAGGAGAGGTGGTCAGAGATGGGCCGCGTGCCCCTCCCCCCCTTGGTCCGAATAGGACAAGGAGAGGGGGCCGGCCCCCCTTCCTCCTCTCTCTCCTCTTTTCCCCCCTCCGCGAATCCTATTCCTACTAGGAAAGGGGGGAGTCCTACTCCCGGAGGGAGTAGGACTCCTCCTGGCGCGCCCTATGATGGCCGGCCGGCCCCCCTCCCTTGAGCCTTTATATACGGAGGCAGGGGCAACCCCTAGAGACACAAGTTGATCCACGTGATCATATTCTTAGCCGTGTGCGGTGCCCCCTTCCACCATAGTCCTCGATAATATTGTAGCGGTGCTTAGGCGAAGCCCTGCGATGGTTGAACATCAAGATCGTCACCACGCCGTCGTGCTGACGGAACTCTTCCCCGACACTTTGCTGGATCGGAGTCCGGGGATCGTCATCGAGCCGAACGTGTGCTAGAACTCGGAGGTGCCGTAGTTTCGGTGCTTGATCGGTCGGGCCGTGGAGACATACGACTACATCAACCAAGTTAACGCTTCCGTTGTCGATCTACAAGGGTACTAGATCACACTCTCCCCCTCTCGTTGCTATGCATCACCATGATCTTGCGTGTACGTAGGAATTTTTTTGAAATTACTACGTTCCCCAACACCTACTTGGCTTCTTGGGCGTGTATGGGAAGACAAAAGATACACCTGAGGCACGGGAGGACCAGCAACGTATGCACGGAAAAGACGGCATACATCAGGGTCATGCAAGCTACGCTCTTACCAAAGAAGAGAAGGAAATCTTCTTTGAATGCCTGCTCAGTATTAAGGTACCGTCTGGCTTCTCGTCGAATATAAAGGAATAATAAACATGGCAGAGAAAAAGTTCCAGAACCTAAAGTCTCATGACTGCCACGTGATTATGACGCAACTGCTTCTGGTTGCATTGAGGGGGCTTCTACCGGAAAATGTTTGATTAGCCATTGTGAAGCTATGTGCATTTCTCAATGCAATCTCTCAGAAGGTAATCGATCCAGAAATCATACCAAGGTTAGAGAATGATTTGGTGTAATGTCTTGTCAGTTTCGAGTTGGTGTTCCCACCATCCTTCTTCAACATCATGACGCACGTCCTAGTTCACCTATGCGAAGAGATTAACGTTTTGGGTCCTGTATTTCTACACAATATGTTCCCCTTTGAGAGGTTCATGGGAGTCTTAAAGAAATATGTTCATAACCGTGCTAGGCCAGAAGGAAGCATCTCCAAGGGCCATGAAAATGAGGAGGTCATTAAGTTTTGTATTGACTTTATTCCTGACCTTAAGCCGATTGGTGTTCCTGAATCGCGGCATAAGGGCAGGCTGGATGGAAAAGGCACGCTAGCAGGGGAACAAATAATATGTATGGACGGACATTCTCTCACTGAAGCACACTACAGTTCTACAGAATTCCGCCTTGGTGGCTCGTATGGATGAACACAAGAATTTGCTATGCTCCAAACACCCGGAGCGGTCTGATGACTGGATTACACGTGAACAAACCAGGAGTTTGCCAGCTGGTTGCAGACACGTACCATGCATGACACCTCTATTGAAGATGACCTGTACTTGCTGTCCCAGTTACCATCTTCGAATATAATGACTTTCAAAGGGTACGAGATAAATGGTAATACATTTTACACGATCGCCCAAGATAAGAAGAGCACCAACCAAAACAGTGGTGTCCGCTTTGATGCAGAAACCAAGACGGGAAAGGAAACATATTATGGTTATATACAGGACATATGGGAACTTGACTATCGACGTGGTTTGAAGGTCCCTTTGTTTCGGTGCAAATGGGTCAATATGACACGAGGCGGGGTAACGGAAGACCCGCAGTACGGAATGACAACAGTGGATCTCAACAATCTTGCGTATGCAGACGAACCATTCGTCCTAGCCAATGATGTGGCACAGGTTTTCTATGTGAAGGACATGTCTACCAAGCCAAGAAAAAAAGATAAGGAAGCGAATGCATCGTACGATGAGCCAAAGCGGCACATAGTTCTTTCTGGGAAGAGAAACATCGTGGGAGTGGATGACAAGACAGACATGTCAGGAGAGATTTATGAAAAGTTTGATGAAATTGCTCCATTCACAGTGAATATTGACCCGAGCATCCAGTTAAATGATGAAGATTTTCCATGGCTACGGCGCAAAGGGACACACGCGAAGAAAAAGTTTCACACCCAAAGATCTGGGATGTGATCGGCTTCACTATCATCACTTTCTTCTGTGTTTCACACCCAGGAGGGAATCTCTGTAATAGTTAGGGTAGCTAGTTATGTGTTTTGGCATTTGAAACGCGAAGAAATTTTATGTGCAAGCAAATTCTTTCATGCATTTACTGATTTTTTCAGCTAAATGACCCTGAAATTGAAAAGCATTTCAAATGAACTCAGAAAAGGTGAAAGTTGGCATGGTATCATAATTTCACCCACATAGCATGTGCAAAAAAGTAGAGAGGGTTACCGCAAAAACTGGATGCACTTCGTGTACAAAATGGACAATCTTTCGAAGTATCAGGGTTTCGGATGAAAACTCATCCGTTACAAAGGCATTTCATTTTTTAAATAACCTAAGCATTACCAAATTGAATATAATGATAAAACACACTAATATTAAACATAAGAAAAAAGAATCACTGAAAAATCTATTTTCAAAGTTAAGTTATTCACAAACTAGTGATTCACACAAATTTCAAATAATTCAAAATTTAAACTATTCAAATTTGTAAACTACCGGTACTAACAGAAAGTTTGTAATTTTTTGTACCTAAAGCAAAAATATTCACAAAGAAACTCTAAATACAGCAAAAAACAACTCAAAAATAAATAAAACAAAAATAAATAAAGCAAAAAATAAAAAAAAAGCCCACCTACTGGGCCACAGCGGCCTGCATACGACTAGAAACCCAAATTCTAGTTGGGCCAGGATGCAGGCCCGCTAGCCCAGTAGGCCCAACAGGGCATCGCAGCAGGTAGGCCCAGAAGGCCTGCTTAAGAGAGGAGCTCGAGACAGCAGCAGGGCGGGGCTTATAAGCAGGTGCGAGTGCCCCTCAGCGAGCGTGGGACTAAACTTTTGCGCCCCTCGCCTGGCAGCGCACACCCTTTAGTACCGGTGGTGGCTCAAACCGGTACTAAAGGGGGGGTCTTTAGTACCGGTTGGAGACACCACCCGATACTGAAGGGGTGCCGTTCCCGCCGCTTGGCCTGGCCAAAACAGACCTTTAGTACCGGTTGGTGGCTCCGTGGCCCCAACCGGTACTAAAGGTTGTTCTATATAAGAAAACACTTCAAAAAACATGTTAGTTTCTCATCTCTCCCCGCTTCTTTCTCCTCTACCCCGTCGCCGCCGCCCCCCGTCGCCGTCCGCCGTCCGTCGCCGTCCCCGTCGCTGTCCGTCACCGTCACCCTCGCCGTCCCCGTCCCCGTCGTCCCTGTCGCTGCGCCGCGCCCCGCCCCCGTCCTCCCATCGTCCCCACCCGTCCCGTCCTCGTCCCCGTCGTCAGCGCCCCGTCCCCGTCGTCGCCGCCCCATCCCCGTCGCCATCCCCGTCGCCGCCCACCGTCGTCGCGCCTCGCCGGTGAGCTCCTGCCCTGGCCGCCAACCACACACACACACACACATTGTTATAGAATAGTTAGCAATCTTTCTGTTTTTTAGTTATAGAATTATTAGAAATGTTAGTTTTAGTTATAGAAATGTTAGTTATATAGAAATATTAGAAATGTTAGTTATATAGAAATGTTAGTTATATTAGAAATGTTAGTTATATAGAAATGTTAGTTATATAGAAATGTTTTTTAGTTATAGAAATATTAGAAATGTTAGTTTTAGTTATAGAAATATTAGAAATGTTAGTTTTGGTTATAAAATTTTGAATTTGCATATATGAAATCACAATCCATCATTTAAAAAATGTTACTTTACTTTTGCGGCATATAGTATTTGTTGTCGACGATGCCCGGCCCGCATCCTCGCCGTCGACCCGTTCGCGATGACGTCCTACTTCAGAGGACCCATGTCCGGGACTGGGCTCCGCCGGGCTGGCACTGGGAGGTGCTACCTTCAGGGGCGCGACGCTTGGTGAGGAACCCGACCCCGGGTCCCGTCGTCGACCCTCATATCCTTTGGTGGCGTTCGCGTGGGCCAGTTTCGGTGCGGAGGGAGCCGGCCCCGCCGAAGGTGGTATGTCGCTGTGTCAGGGAGGAGGACGAGCACGTCCATCGCTACATGGCTGCTATGGACGTCAGGTTCTCCAATACTTGGCAGGTTCTTTTGGGAGATCACCCGAGCTATGATCCAGTGATGGTTCCTTCTCTTTGGGTGTCCACCGCCCGCACCTCAGGAACCGCGAGTGGCCTAGATTACTCTGTAGTATTCGATCTTTATTAGCTTGCTAGCTAGCTAGCTAGTGATGTATTCGATATTATATCTATTATTCGAGACGATGTATTCGAGATTATATCTATTATTCGAGACGATGTATTCGAGATTATATCTATTATTCGAGACGACGTATTCGAGATTATATTCGATTATGCTTATTATGTACTATGATTGATTCAGTTTTTCCTTATTAATTGATTGCATCCATGCATTGTAATTTGAATATATTTCTTTTGGATTAGTTAAACAAAACCTATGGCGGACAATACCGGCAGAGAGGGAGAAGAGGCCCTGTTCAATATCATACGCAATCCTCGCGGGCCAGATGATGATCAGAATGAAGAAGATTATGACGGCTCCGAATATCTAAACAACACCGGGGAGGGTGATATGATATTCGATCGCGACGACCGAATTGATGAAGTCATGAACTATGAACATGACGAAGAAAATGTTGATCTTGAAACAACAAAGACTAGCGAGGTATATATATTTATATAAGCAGGCATCTTGTGATCATCACATGTTTTAAATGACTTGAAGATATATTAACGAATCGATCTTTCTTCTTTCAGCCATCCGGATCGAGCAAATCTTCTGGCAACATGAAACGTGGCCCGAACAAAAAGCTGAAGGAGGGCGTAAAGTACAATATCGAGGCCATCAGACCTAATGGCGAACCATTAGCGCCTAAGAAGATTGCGGACAAGTTCATTTGTCAGTGCGGAGTTCTTGTGAAGGACCAACTCCCGATCTCCCTTCAAGAATGGAGAGAGCCAGCAAAGCCACGTTCAGGAGTTACTTTTGTCGACGACAGACAAAAACTTCTGCTTTGGGAAATGCTCATGGAACATTTCACCCTACCAGATCATTTCATAGATGCAGATGTGGAGAAAGTCAAGGACGTTGCTCTTAGGAAGATGGCGGTTGCATTCAAGAACCACAAGATTCGTGAATGGGCCAAGTACGTCAACAGAGGAAGGAAGACTCCAGTATTTGAGGGAACACTAGAGAAGCAAAGTGCTCATTGGGACGATTTCGTGAAATTCAAGGATTCAAAATTATCTAAGGAACGGTCGAGAATAAATAAGGCCAATGCCGCAAAAAAGGATAAGTTCCATAAGCTGGGGCCAAGTGGCTATGCGGTGGGAATGCCTAAGTGGGATAAGTCTGAGAAAGAGATGCTGGATGCAGGTGTCACTCCAGAAACATTGAGCTGGCCCCCCAGGTGTAGGACTTGGTTCTATGCGCATGGGGGGGGAGTTGGACCCGAAGACAGGCAAAGTTTCGAAGAAGGCATGTCTGGACGGAGCCGAAGATAAGCTACTTGTTGCAATAGAAGAGGCTCGATCGGGGTTGTTTGAGCCCAACAGAGAGAACGACGAGCTTACGCGTGCCCTGGGAAATCCTGAACACCCGGGAAGAACACGAGGCATGGGCGCTCTTCCGTGGTATGAGGGGTTTTCGGACTGGAACACCGACTACAGAACCCGTGCGAGAAAGAAGATTGCGGAGGAGAAGAAGAGGAAGATGGAGGAGGAGCAGAGGAAGCTAGACTATGAACGCCTTCAAGGCCTAGAATCAGCGCACGCGGACTTGGCAGTCAAATTCCAGCGGCAGCAGGAGCAGATCGACTCACTTAGCCAGCAAAGGGGGTCTCAGCAGCTAGCAGATGATCCACCATTGGATAGCACCGTCCCACCCATGCCGAGAAGCAGCGTGGGTTCCGCCCCGGGCGACGCATTGCTGGATAGCTACCCAGTGGATGACATCATGGAGAACACTAACTACGAGCTACACTTCAAAATGAAGAACATATCCATGAAGGTGGCGGACGCCCTTGCTTTTACAAATCCCCCCGAGGCAACCTTCCATTGCAACCCGATTCCAGCGGGCTATGCTCGTGTCTTGGTTGATGAGGTGGTGGACCAATATTCGGGGCTAGAGCTTGACATTCCTGGAGGTGACGATGAGCACACACTGGGAGAGGCCAACCATCGAATCATCCTATGGAGAAAGGATTGCATCATCTTTCAAAGGCCACCGACACCGCGTCATACGACTCCTCGTCGAAGTCCGCCACCGAGTCAGCAGACTCCCGCTCCTCCAAGTCCACCAACGCGTCAGGCCACTCCTCCTCCAAGTCCGGCACAGCTTCAGGCCACTCCTCCTCCTCCAAGTCCGGCAAAGCGTCAGGCCACTCCTCCTCCAAGTCCGGCATAGTTTTAGGCCACTCCTCCTCCAAGTCCGGCACAGCTTTAGGCCACTCCTCCTCCTCCAACTCAGCCACGTCAGCCGTCTTCGCCACCTCAGCAATCACGGAAGAGAGCCGCCTCAGCTATGGTGCGTAGCGGTACAAGTCGAGGTAGTACTGGAGGTACAAGCGGAGGCAAGCGATTTCAATATGGCCCAAGCCTCGCGCCTCTTCCGCAGAGGCCTTACGACAAGTCTGAGGAGGAAAACGTAGCCATATCGAAGGCCAAGGTGGAAGCCCATTTTGCACCGAAACCACCACCGCCGCCAAGGGAGAAAGTGCCTGTGGAAAAGATTGACCACTTCATTCGTATGGCTAGAGAACCAGCTCCCAAGCCTGTTGACACAGACTATGAGCGCCACATCAAGAAATTAAATCGAGCACGTCTACAGAAAGAGGTGAGCTCGAGCTCGAGCAAATCAGCTGGCAAAAGGAGAGGTAAAACCGTTCCCCAGCTGGGAGAACAGGCGGCGCAATCAATCCCCCCGCTTGTTTGTGCCAACAACACATGAGAGTATGCGCGCCCAATATTATTGTGGGCAAACCGTTAACGTTCCCGGGGTGGGCGATGTGGTAATAACCGAGGAGTATATTGCGTAGGCTGAAACGATCGGGATCACTGTTGGACAACTCCTCGATATCGAGCCCATGTCTCCGACTAGAGAGGAGGAAATAAAACGGAAATATGCCCGAGGCCAACCTTTGGTCGAGCCAGAGGAGGTCAATAAGCTCCCAACGAGAATGTATGAATTGCATCAATGGTACATGGACATTACCAAGATTTCCAATCGAGAGTCCCTCAAGGTGAATGTCAAGAAGGATCATTACTACCATGAGAAAGCTGTGACCATTGAGTATTCAGAACTATTTCAGCTATACAATCAAGACGCACTCGACAAATCTATCGTCAGTTGCTATTGTGTGTAAGTGATTTCTTTCTGTAATTTAAGTCTCAAGCTAGCTGTAGTGATCATTTTGATCAATCATTGCCTGTAATTATCCTCACTATATTCTTTTCTATGGTATTATGCAGGATGAAGATTTATGAAATGAAAAAGGTGGACGCTCTGGCATTGGGTTCGTTGACCCAAATACCATTAATGAATACACATGGAAATTAGACCCATATCACGAAAAAAGTGTAGAGGAAAGCATGCTAGAGTTCTTTAAGGACCTCAAATACAATGAAGATATACTACTTCCTTACAACTTCCACTGAGTCACACTGTCTTGTACTACAAATTCTGTTTTTCCCTACTAGCTAGCTACATGTTTTTGCTTACATATGCCCGCTTAATTAAGACATGCAAACGTGTGTGCATGCAGATTTCACTGGATCTTGTTAATCATTAAAGTTGATGAAGGAACAGTTGAAGTACTAGACTCAGTACTTAAGAAAGCAAGTGACTACACCATCGTGAAGGGGATAGTCAACAGGTAATTTCAATCATTATTAACTATATCTCGGCCTATTTAATTAGTTCGTCATTTCCTGATAACAACTATTTAATAACCCATTTATTCATTTTCTTTGTCGGCGGGCAGGGCTTGGGCAAAGTTCATCAGGGCCACTCCAGGCCCATGGAAACAAAATCTGAAATGGTATCGACCCAAGGTAAGTAATTAAGTAGTACTAGCTAGCTGCCATCTCTTTAATTATCATGCTTGATTAATTATTATCTGATCAAATTCCATTCTCGTAAAGGACCTAAAGCAGGCGCCGGGGAATGATCTATGTGCATACTACGTTTGCGAGAACATTCGCATGATGGCGTCCAAAAGGAGCAGATCTCAAAGACAGGAGTGGGTACGATATCGATTGTCAGAACACTATTCACAATTTTTACACCATTATCGATATCTAGTCACACAACTAATACAACTGCATATTGATCTCCTTCTTAACAGTTCAAAGAGGTGCGGGACAAGCTCCTAGCACAGGACCGCATAGAAGCAATTCAAGAGGAAATAGTGGGATTTTTGCTCGATCAGGTCATAGATCCCAAAGGAGAATACTATTACCCGCTACCGCTCCCATGAACCACTTCCAATTGTTATCGTGCTCCGAAGGCACCAATTAGCTAGGCTAATGCCACTGGCTCCGAAGGCACCAATTAGGAGAAATTGTATATATATAGGACAACACTATTCTAATCCTGGGATTAGAATAGTTATTTGGATCACAGCGCCCTATATAGAGTGATTGGACGTTCCTGAAATCCCTCGATCCATAAAAGAAAAAGAAACCCCACCCCACCGCTCGCCACAACCCCTCCCCTAACCTCCCTCGATCCCATCTGGCACCTCACCGGAACTGCATCGCGCCACCGCCGCCTCCCTCCCTACCCCGCGCCGCCGCCGGGCCCCGGCCACCTCCCGTGCCGCTGTCGGGCCACGGCTACCTCCCGTGTCGCCGGCTAGCCCCGGCCGCCTACAGCGCCGCCGTCCGGGCCCTTCCCTGCTTCAACCACGGATCCGCCCCCTACCACCTCCCGCACCGCTGCCGGGCCCCGGCCACCTCCTGTGCCGCCGGCTGTCCCCGGCCACATACAGCGCCGCCCGTCGGGCTCTTCCACTGCTTGAACCACAGATCCCTGCGAGAAGCTCGCGTCAGATCCCGCCTCTCCTCATGTGCGCTGCCGGAAAGCCCGCGTCCTGTGTGCCGCCGCCATGGGAGACCAACCCTTGCAGCAGCATGTAGGGCCAGGCTGCAACTGTCGGATCCCGCCACCATGGCCGCTCACCTCGCGCCTTCAGCGATCTGTCGAGGCCTAAGTCGCGACCTGTCCGAGGCCTAAGCGTGACCTTCGTGCTTGAATCTTCTCCAAGTTGCTGCTGCCTACAACTGGAGGAACCGATCCTACTTTTCTGCTGCATACTGAATGTTTGTGTTCTTTTTATTCCTGATCGTTTCTATGAAATTTTGCTTTGTGCATTCCTGTATTCTCTTGAGCTTGTGGTTTGAAAGAAAATGTCCATGCGAACGAGAGAAAAAATTCAGTACAGAGAAGTCCATGTACAACTTCCCAGAAGGTTCTTGTATTACTAAGTGTGTGCTCATACAATTTCTCTCCTCTACTCGCGTTTCACCGGCTCCCAGCAGGTGTGTCCGGCTTGTTTACAGACCCGTTGGGTACTTGCACAACACGGATGGCTTTCTCTGTCTAACTTGCAGGCTCAGCGATGGGCAGGTTCAGAACTTCAGATACGCCCAAAGAGCCACATCCCTCTGCTACTAGCTAGCTAGCTCTTACAGGACCAGGTGGATCAGACAAAAAAAGTTCATTTTTTCTTTTGCGTGTAGTTATAGAACATGCGCACTACACGTACTACTTCAGTTGATACATACTCACCAGATTTGATGCTAGTTACAGAACATGCGCACTAGATGCCATTTTTTGCTTTTGCGTGTTCCTGCAGCCTCTCACTCATATTCGTGTATTTCATTCCATAGCTTGGATTTTATAACATGTTATGTTCATTGTGCAGAACCTTTAGAAAGATACCAAAAAGTGAGTTATGGACCTTGTAACTCCTGCCCCTTTTTCCGTTCATGCATGTTCTTTCGCATGATTTGATGTAAGGAAGTTTGTGTAAACCATCGAGTTTACATACACATAAAAAGAGTACGTATTTTTCAAAGTAATCCAAAAGTTCAAAGATTATTGTATAGAGAGTTCAATCATTGTATTTTAGGAAGAATGCATCTTACTAATAAAAAATGCTTAGATAATTGAACCATGAAGTTCAAATTGAAAAAAAATAGTCAAATCCGATGTTCATTTTAAAATCAAAACAAATCTTTAAACAAAAAAGGTGAAGTTCAAATTAAAATAACACATAAGTTCAAAAAATATATGAAAACCTAGGATTTGCAAGTTTAAAAAAACAACGTCATATTGGGCATGTTTAAATACATAGAAATACAAAAATGTTTATTCCAAAACCAAGAGGATCTATCATCTCACCATGGTTTTTAGCTCCCTCCTTCAAATTCAACACATAGAAAATGTGGAAGTTCAAATTAAAACAAGCGAGCATTTTTTACAGCCAAAAAATGCATCAAAAAGTTAATTCCTACGGTCTAAGAAAACAAGTGAGTATTTCTTACAGCTCAAAAATATTTTCATATTTAGAACAAATTTGGTTACAGTTTCAAAGAAAAAAACATCATAAAAGTTAATTAAAACCATTCTAAATAACAAAGAAGTACAAAATAATGATGTGCGTTCCTCTTCCTATGCGCATAAAAAATGGGTGATATTATTTTCCTTTTATGTATTAATAGAAAGAATTTCAAATATGCGACATGAAGAAGTTCAAAAATATGTAACATGATAGAAAGTTTTAACAAAACTCAAGTGGAGAAAAAAAATGTAAATTCCCATAGAAGTTCGTATATTAAAAAAATGAAGTTCTCATAGAGTAAGAATGGTGAATTTCTCAAAAAGGATGTACTCAAAAGTACATGTTCTCTTCTCTAATTTCTGAAGTTCAAATTTGGAAGCCCTAGAAGTACAATTTGAAACTAAATGGAGAAGGTCAAAAAAACCTAGAATTTCAAATTAAAAACCTAGAAAATTGTTTGCTTACTTAAAACAATATTTTTCTAAGACGTTCAAAGTATAAAAAAGATCAAAGGTTAAAAAACTTAGATGTTTTCTTGTTACTAAACAATAAAATGAAGAAGTTCAAATTAAAAAAAAAAGAAAACTATAAAAAGTTTTAAAAGAATTTCCCCGTTTTTAAAAAACCAGAAGTAAAAAATAAAATAGTGAAGTGGTCCGATGTTTATTCAAAAAAATTAGGATTTTAAATTCTTAAAAAAAACTCAGACATCCTCTATTATTAAAGAATCTACCATGAAGGTCAAAAATAAAAAAATTGTCAAATTATGTTTATTTAAAAAACAAAAACAAAACTTTTACTCAAAAAATGTGAAGTTCAAATTAAATAACACAGAAGTTCAAAGTATATTAAAACCTAGGATTTAGAAGCTCAAAAAACAATGCCATTTTGGGCATTTTTCCCAATTCTAATAAAACTTTGCAAAGTGTTGATGTTTATTAAAAAATCTAGGATTTTCATAGATATCCATTTTTTTAAATTATCAAAGATGAAGTTCAAATTGAGAAGGTAGTCAAATTTGATGTTTATTTAAAAATCAAAAGCAGTTCTTTACTCAAAATATAAAAATGTGAAGTTTAAATTGAAATAATAGAGAAGTTCGGAGTTTATTAAAACCTAGGATTTACCTCTTCAAAAAATAAAAAACACAACGCCATTTTTTGCCCTTTTAAATACAACTCATAAACGAAAAAATGGTTACTAGAAGTTCAAGTGCTCGGTGAGGAAAAGTTTAAAAATTCTTGTGAGAGAGGTTCACCATGTATTTAGATGTTCGAAATACATAAAAAAATATGTTGTTTTTTGTGTTTTAAAATAATTCTCTCACACCAGAGAGAAGTTCAAAAAGTGATAACAACTGAAAGTTAACGTACTACATGGTGTGTATTTCATATAAGAAAAATACAAATAAAGTGAAACAGAGTGAAGCTAAAACAGACGTGCCCCAGAAGGTCAACTACTTCACGCAGTGCGAAAAACAGCACGTCAAAAAATAGCACGTCAAAAACAGAGTGAAGTTCAAACAAACATGCCCCAGAAATTCAACTACTTCACAAAGTGCATTTTCGTTCGCGATGAACGCATAAATCATGATCTCGTCATTTTCTAATTTACCTCAAAACAACAGGAATATCATTTGTGTAAGTTCAAGTCCTCGGTTGGAGAAAGTTAAAAAATTTATTGTGAGAGACGTTTGTACAAAAGGAATATTATTTGTGTAACACTAACGAATGGATGAGAAAATTACAAACAAAAATATGTCACAGAAGTTCAACGTGAAAACAACATGAAGTTCAACTACTACGTTGAATGAATTTCAGATGAATTTTTTTTGAAATCATCACGAGTATGAAAAAATGATCAACACGGGAAAGTTATGTGCTTACAGCAGCTTTCCACTGGTATATCACTTGCTCAATTCCGGTGAGTGGATGGAGAGTTTCGAGTAGTGGATGGAGACCTACGAGCAAAAAATCACGTGAAAAACAGAGTGAAGTTCAGGTACATGCGCTGAGAAGTTCAGGTTCTTCACGCGGTGCATTTTCGAAGATTCTGTTTCACGATAAAGGCAGAACGCATGATCTCTCTGTTTTTGAAATTACTTAAAAACGGCTAGGAATCAGAGAAAACCATCAACACGGAAAAGTTTCGCATTTTCTGTAGCTTTTCAGCGGTATATTATTTGCCCCATTCCGATAAAGTTTGTAAAAATTACGGCAAAAATACGTTTTTATCCATTTTCAAAACTGACATAAAACCGTAATGAATTAGGAGAAACAATATATACAAAAAAGTTTCGCATTTCTTCAAGCTTTCCAACGCCATATCATTTGCTGCATTTGGACATACGGTTAAAAAATTAGCTCAAAAATACGAACTCGGTGGAACTTGTACCGTTTCCTAAATTACTTTTAAACCGTTCAAAATTAGAAAAAACTTTTAGCATAAAAAAGTAGCGCATTTTCATAAGCTTTACAACGCCATATTATTTGCCTCAATTGGATTAGCCGTTTAGAAATGACATCGAAAATACAAACTCTGGTGTTCCGCTTGTGAAATTCTACGATTTTCCGAATTACTCTTTAACCGTAGGGAATTAGAGAAAACTTTCAACATGCGGATGGAGCGGTTTTGCAGCAGCTTTCCAACGCCATATTATTTGCGTCATTCTGATAAACGGTTTAAAAATGCGATCGAAAATACGATTCACGTTTTTTGTATGAAGAAAAAACGGTTTTCAAAACTGCTCTTAAACCGCTTACATTTTGCCAAAAATTTAACTTGGGTCATGATATTGGTGTCCATAGCTTTCCAACGGTATATAGCAAGCCCCATTTGAACACATTTTAGCTGAAGTTCAACCTAGTACACGGGGAAGGTCAGCCGCGTTACTCGGGAAGTTCATATTGTGATCAGAATATTATTCTGATCACGTGATTAGAATAGTGTTTATGTGTATATATATATTATGATCGTTTCTACTAGAAATTCTATTTATATATATGCATAACGTGTACAATATGTAGTATCGTAAAATACCAGCAAACGAAAAAGAATTAAATGGAAAACACAAAATTAAATGAAAAAAATCATAAACCCAACCCCCCCAACCTTTTAATACCGGTTGGTGACACCAACCAGTACTAAAGGGCTCCCTGCCCCCGAAGCTGGCTCGTGCCACGTGGTTGCCCTTTAGCACCGGTTCGTGCTGAATCGGTACTAAAGGGGGGGGGGGCTTTAGTGCCTACACTTTAGCGCCGGTTACCAAACCGGCACTAAAGGGCCTTATGAACCGGTGCTATTGCCCGGTTCTGCACTAGTGGGAGATCACCAAAGGCAGCAAAGTTGAAGGAGGTAGGGGAGCTCGGCGCTTGGCCATCGCGGGAAACATACATCCTTGGGATTTTTAACTCCCACTGGTTAATGGTGGAAAATATCAGGTGCTCGCGTGACTCACAACATGCTCCCATGCTACAGGAACACCTGAAGCATTGGATGTGAGATCGAACGGTGGCAAAGAAAGCTCGTGAAACATTGCGGAAAACCCTCCAAAGAGTCATGTTATTGCATGCAGGTACACATGCTTCAAAGCTAGCTGTCCATGTTAGAGATATATTTGGGTTACTTGTATTTGGTAGTTTAGAGTTTGTAATTCGTCTTCTACTCTCTCTGTCCGGGTTTATTGGGCCTGGAGACAAGATCCCCAGGACCAAGAAACCTAGTAACTGGCCTTGATTAAGGTGGAAATTTCTGGTGTTTAATTGTGTTGTACGTTTCGGGAGTCACGTAATTTAATGCACACTCTAGCTAATCCATCCAGCAGCCCAGAATTCACGCGCATGCTGATGCATGGCCGCTAGCATGGCCAATCTGAAGACCAGGAGAAGCGCATGCGTCCGCTTTAGGCCGATGCATGCAACGGGCTAGTTAATACCCCTCGGTCCTCCGCAAGTGAATGAGTTTGATTCCAAGAAAATTAATTAGAAGGGCCTAATAAATCGGGACATGCTATTGTGGCTGAGGGGCCTAATAAATCCGGACGGAGGGAGTGCCTTATCTTCAAGAGAGGTTTCTTACCCTACACGTCATGTACTCAATATATACTCGTCCTTGAAGCTCAATAAAACCATAGTTTAAAAAACCGGACCGGACCGGCGGTCGAACCGGAAAAAACCGGAACCGGCAGCCTCATCGGGTTTTTAAGCTAATAAGACCGATATGCAATCAAACCGGAAAAAACCGATCGAACTGGCCGGTTTTCTGGAGAACCGGTGAAAAAACCGGGTAATTGAACCGGGAAAAATCAGGAATTTTTTTAATAGAAATTGGGAAAGTGGGATTCGATCCAATGGCGTGTGAGTAGTAGGCGGGGCCTGCCCATGGCTCAATAACCAACTTAATTGTGCTACTTTGTTGTCCACTACATGGTTATAATTTTATTTGACCATTGTTTCACTCTATATTAGCACATATATTAATCAATATATACTCCCTCCGTCCGGAAATACTTGTCATTGAAATGGATGTATCTAGATGTATTTTAGTTGTAGGTACATTCATTTCCATCCATTTTGATGACAAGTATTTCCGGACGGAGGGAGTATTATTTTATTTATTAAAAAAACCAACAATCGAACCGGTGAATCGGCGGTCCGACCGGTAAAAACCTGAACCGACAACCTTTCCGGTTCGATTTCCGGTTCGGTTTTTTAAACTATGAATAAAACATCCATCATATTCCACCAAACCTCTCTCTCCTTCTAACGGTCCGATCTCAAGCCGATAATGACCTCTTAAAGATCAACAATAATTGACAATTGTTGTCACAAGGTGCTACGTGCACAATACAGACGCAATGAATGGAAACGAAACTCCCAGAGAATAATGCAAGGTAGGGGTTACAGCAAGGATATATAGGTAGGCCTAGGCGATGAGCTCCTTGAGGTAGTTGTCGTAGACGTAGTCAACGAGGATCCTGTAGGCCTTCTCGGTGGGGTGGTAGCTGTCCCAGAACAAGTACTCCTCCACGTCCCCGCACACCGCCGACGTGACGCCGTTGCACAGCACGGCGACCTCCATCATGCCCGTGCCGCAGCAGCCCAGCGTGGACTCCCTGAACCCGTACCCGTCCGGCCGCACCATCATGTCCAGCAGGTACCCGTAGATGTCCATCAGCATCACCCTCGCCCCCGGGTGCTTCGCCTTGAGGGTGTCGACGGCGGTGCCCATTCCCGAGTTCACCAGCTCCGCGATCTCGTTGTGGTCCGGGGAGCACTCGCGCCCCATGCCGCCCGAGAGCGTGCGCTGGGAGGGCACGCACCCGATGGGCGGCATGGAGATGACGGCGACGCGGCGGGCGCCCGCGGCCAGCAGGCCGTCGAGGAAGGCGGTGGCGTGGGCGACCATGAGCGACGCGTAGGAGGCGTGCGAGTAGGAGCTCCGCGCGCGCATGGTGAAGTAGGTGTTGGCCACGTCGTCGCTGCCGGCGCACACCGCGAACACGCCCCTGGCGAGGATCTCCGAGAGCGCGGCGTCGCCGGCCGCGGCGCGGACCCTGGCCTTGTACTCGTCGAACATGCGGAGCTGGTCCGTCATGGAGATGACGGAGGCGAGCTGCGCCGTGAGCGGGTCGTACCCCGTGCCGCCCGACGCGAAGCTGACGCCGGTGAGCAGGTCGTGCGTCGTCAGGTTCGGGGCCAGGTACGCCGGGAGGAGCTGCTTGAGGCCGAGCCTGGAGGCGATGAAGTCGGTGGGGATCCTGCCGTTGCAGAAGCGGCCCGTGGGGCGGTGGTCGGCGCCGAAGTCGTGGCCGTAGGGCGCGAAGTTGGCCTTGACGATGGTGCTGATGGCGTTGTTGTTGCCCGGGTCGACGATCGAGTCGCCGAACACCACCAGCGCCGGCACCTGCTGCTTCTTCCCATCAACATGCTTCTTCGGCGGCGCCGTCGTCGTCACACTTGCACCGGCACCTGCGGTGCTGCTGCCCGTGTACGTGGCTCGGCTGGAAACACCGGCCGCCGCCGCCAGCAGCAGCAACGACACCAGCAAGACCGACATGGAACTCCTGCCTTGCATCCTTCTTGTTGCACGCCCCACGCCCATTGTCATTGGTAGCTAGTAGCAGAGTGTGTGGAGTGCACTGGAGAGTGGAGTGGAGTGGAGTGTGTTGGAGAGGGTAGGATTTATGCATGGCTTTCGGGGCATGCAGACTGGCAAGGATCACATGGCCTGAGTAAATGCCAGCGCTACCAGTCTATCGGTGGTGTGGTGCAGCATGTAGAGTAGAGTAGTGTACGTGCGCGAGCGCGCGTGCCTTCAAATCCATTCATTGCGTTTCAGTAGGTGCTGGCTAGCCTAAATATGACCTGCATGTCTGCATTCATCTCTTGCGGATCTCACTCGCCAATTCATTTATTCATGTCACCAAACCAAACTATACCAAACGGCCAAACCAAATGGCCAATGCCAACGTATGCTTGCTGAGTGCCGTGCTCGAGTCAGTCAAGGATGTTTACATTGTCAGCTCCTATTCGGCACTGTTTTGGTAGAGGCCGCGGCCGTACACACTAAATATATATCACCTCTCATATGCTCCCATGATTTACTAACTTAAGAAATTCAAATTAAAACATTCAATAAAGTTCTGAAAAAAAACATGGATGTTCATAACATGTTGGTCAAATAAGCCGCGACGACGGGTCGGACGCGTCGGGCGCGTGTATGGGCGCGCGCTGGGCGTGTCGGGCACGTCAGGTCCGTGGCGTAGGTGTGCATGTGTGCATGCGTATGGTGCACGGGGGTGCCCGTGTAGGAGTACACCGTAGGCGTGCGTGTAGGGCGAGGCCGTTGGCGATCGGGGACGCGTTGGCGATAGTAAAAATATCCTACATTACTTCTGAAGACAATAACCAAAGCATATATCTTGTAGTTCGGATCGTAGCCCTTCTCGACAGAATTCGTCTTCGGGGGATCTTGTTCCGGAGATGATGGAGAGCGAAACACCTCCCCATGCCACCCCGCCTCATGAGGCGGGCGACCCTGAAGTGTCGTCGCGGAGGGTTTCTCCTGATACGCCAAGGCCAGAGGGTAATCCTTCAGCCTCCCGAAGTCCTCAGTATTCGGCTCCTAAAGAGATCAACAGAAAGAGTCCGAAACCGTCCGGTGTGCGATCGGACGCACTGAATGGCCATCTCAGAAGCGCATCGTACGCTAATTGGTACGGTGATTGAGAGGATTTCATCCGCCGAAAGCGGGTTGCATGAAGCTTTTATGATTCTGCTGAAAGGCTTCGAGGTACGTGGAATAGTGTATGTTTTTGGCAGTACCGCACACGTTAGGTGTTCCCTATGCAGATAGTAGCCCCTGAGACTCTGGTTGCCATCGAGAACGGCAACAAACAGAGGATTATAGTCCCAGGTAATAATCAGGCTGCCTTTATGTGCACATGGCTGAAGGTCCGGTGGCTAGCCGGACTGGTGAGTTTGCCGAGCTGAAGCGACAACTTGATGCGGTAGATGCCGACATCATGCTTGTCAACAAGCGGCTCGATGAGGCACAGGGTATGTGATTTCTCCGGTGATCAACACATAGTAAGAGGATCATGATGCTAGTATCTTTAATATGTTGTGACTCCAAATGGAGCCGCCACCGTGGAGACCCTTCAGGCGGAACTTGCCCGAGCCAAGGAACAAGCCAGAAATAGTGATGCGACCGCTCTAAAGGCGGTCGAAGAGCTGAGGGCCGAACAGGCTGCGCATTGCCAAAGCAAGGAAAGAATAGCCAAGATGGCCGTTGAGTTGAAAGATACCGCCGACCATTACCATCTTCTTGAAAAAGGAAGCTGGGCGAAGGCGGCGGACCTGGAGAAGGCCATGGTAGCAGCCAAGGAAGCCCGCTCTAAAATCAGAGCGGCGAAGGAGGAGCTGCGTCAAGCTGGGGATATCGCGGCTGGGAAGCCATTTTTGTTGCGGACGAAGTTCGGAGATCCGAAGTATGCCCCTCTTGATCAACTATGGAGTTCTGCAGACGCATACGTGGATTTGGCAGCCAGTGTTGCTGATGCGGCCGAGTACTTCAAAGATCAAAAAGATCGTGAAGTGGAAAGGCTATTCTGGTCACAGTTCCATGTTCCAGTGCGTCCGCTGCTGTTAAATGAGTGAATGACCGAGTGGGCCGAGCTCCATAGGTTGTCCGGGCTTGCCATGAGGTCTGTTGTGGATCATCTGTGGCCAGAAGGTCCAAGGCCGAATAGTTATTTTAGTTTAGTGCAACAGTTCCTTGGTGCTATGCCGCACATCAACGCTATGAAGAGGTCGGCGTGCATAGAGGGTGCGCTTATGGCACTTGCCCGTGTCAAGACATACTGGGCAGAGATGGAGGCCACCGCTATTGCAACCTAGAGTTCAGCCGTAGGCCGGGTACCTGCCGAGCACTACTTTGAAGGAGTCCTTGAAGGCGCTCGTTCAATAGAGGCTCAGTGCTCGAAGAATATTATGTTCTAGTGACATGTATTCCCATTGTAAAAACACTGTTTTATTGAATTATAAAAGTTGTGTTTGTACTTTTGCCTAAAAGTATTATGATGCCTCCTGTGCGGCCATTTATGTATATATGTATATAACCTGAAAGTTTGCAGTCGTCGGCTTCAGCCCCCATGCATATACACTACTAGGGAAAACCTTATACACAGAAACTTACCAGCAGCGCGGTTTAAAAACAGACGCTATTTCTAATTAGCAGTAGCGCTCTTTACAAAACTGCGCTACTAATATCCGTTTAGCAGTAGCGCGCTAGTTGAGAAAAGCGCTACTACTAAAGTTGCCAGGGCGTTGGCTCTAGACTAGGTATAGTAATAACGCGGATGCTAAAACCTGCGCTACTACTAAGCGAATAGCTGTAGCGACTTGATATACCCACGCTACTACTAAGTGTGTCCACCACCGCACGCGGATCGACCCCCACCCCTGCCAAACTCTCTCTCACGAATCCCTGAAAAAAAAGTCTCTCTCTCGTGGCCCCCACCCCCTCGGTCGATCTCCTCCCCCCACCCCTCTCGGTCGATCTCCTCCTCCAGATCTCCTCGCCGCCGCCCACCTCCACTCTCTCCCTTAAATCCGCCGCCGGCGAACCCCGACCTCTCCTTCGCTCCAAAGGCTGCAGATCGAGCCGACAAGCTCCGGTTGGTTGCGGCCATCTCTGTGGGACGCCCTCGTCGTCCATCCATGGAGACCCTTCCTCCCCTCCGGCCAGATTCGTCCTCGACTCGAGCTGCTCAGCCGGCGCCCAGATCTGCGGAGCCATCCTCCTCCACAACCACGCAGTGGCAGCGGCAGCGGCGGAACCATGGACCCGAAACCCTAGCCCACGGAGCAAGCTCGCCATGGATCTGCAGGCAAGAGGAGGCGCATCCATGGGTACAAATCCCTCATCTTCCCTCGTCTCTCCCTCCCTCTCTAACCCCCGTCTGTCTCCATGACCAGGACTAGGACCAAGACAACGCACGCCACCAACAACAACACCAATGTCCGGTCTTCTCCATGGGTATGGAGATCCGTCCAGTTATATCACTTGATTGTATATGTTATATAACATGATACTTTTCTTACTTGGTAGATTACTATTCGTATATGTATATTCAAGGCCATAATGTATTCTCACTTCTGCAATGCTACCAGAGGATACCTGCAAACAAAAGGTACATGGGGATATAGCATATTTAAGTTCAGATATGCCACATAGTAGAAACATTTGTTTTTCAGTTTTTTCTGGCAATTACTGTGGTAAAACATGCAATGTTCTCTTATATTTAGCTAATAATCAATTGTGAATAGGCTAAGTTTGTAATTATCATTAACCACACACTAGTGCAGAACAGGGCAATAGCACCGGTTCGTAAGGCCCTTTAGTGCCGGTTTCGGAACCGGCACTAACATTTCGGCACTAAAGGCCCCCCCCCCCCTTTAGTACCGGTTCAGCACGAACCAGTGCTAAACGGCAACCACGTGGCACGAGCCAGCTCCGGGGTCGGGAGCCCTTTAGTACCGGTTGGTAACACCAACCGGTACTAAAATGTTTGGGGGATTTTTGGTTTTATGATTTCTTTTTCATTTAATTTTGTGTTTTCCATTTTAATTCTTTTTCGTTTGCTGGTATTTTACGGTACTACACATTCTACACGTTATGCATATATATATATATATATAAATAGAATTTCTAGTAGAACCAATCATATATATATATCATCAATGTCTCACAAACCAGCATATTAATTTACACATACACACATCTATAGCTATATACAATTTCTCCTACATATGCATGTTGCCTTCGGAGCCAGTGGCATTAGCCTAATTGGTGCCTTCGGAGCACGATGACAATTGGAAGTGGTTCATGGGGGCGGTAGCGGGTAATAGTATTCTCCCTTCGGATTTATGACCTGGTCGAGCAAAAATCCCGCTATTTCCTCTTGAAGTGCTTCTACGCGCTCCATTTCTAGGAGCTTGTCCCGCACCTCTTTGAACTGTTAAGAAGGAGATCAATATGCATGTGTATTAGTTGTGTGACTAGATATCGATAATGGTGTAAAAATTGTGAATAGTGTTCTGACAAGCGTACCCATTCCTGTCTTTGAGATCTGCTCCTTTCGGACGCCATCATGCGAATGTTCTCGCAAACGCAGTATGCACATAGATTAGTCCCCTGCGCCTGCTTCAGGGCCTTTATTACGAGAATGGAATTTAATTTGATCAGATAATAATTAATCAAGCATGATAATTAAAGAGATGGCAGCTAGCTAGCTAGCTAGTACTACTTAATTACTTTCCTTGGATCGAAACCATTTCAGCTGTAGTTTCCATTCGCCTTCCGTGACGCTGATGAACCTTGCCCATGCCCTACCCCGCCGACAAAGAAAATGAATAAAGGGGTTATTAAATAGTTCATATCATGAAATGACGAACTAAATAGGCCGAGATATATAGTTAATAATGATTGAAATTACCTGTTGACTATCCCATACAAGATGTTGTAGTCACTATTTGCTTTGAGTAGCGAGTCCAGTATTTCAACTGTTCCGGCGTCAACTTTAATGATACACAAGATCCAGTGAAATCTGCATGCACACACGTTTGCATGTCTTAATTAAGCGGGCATATGTAAGCAAAAACATGTAGCTAGCTAGTAGGCAAAAACAGAGAATTTGTAGTACAAGAAAGTGTGACTCACTCGAAGTTGTAAGGAAGTAGTATATCTTCATTGTATTTGAGGCGCTTCAAGAACTCTAGCATGTTGTCCTCTACCTGCTTTTCATAATACTTGCTCATTTTCCATGTGTATTGATTAACGGTGTTTGGGTCAATGAACCCAATGCCATAGCGTCCACCTTTTCTCATTTCATACATCTTCATCCTGCATAATACCACAGAAAAGAATATAGTGAGGATAATTACAGGTAATGATTGATCAAAAGGATCACTACAGCTAGCTTGAGACTTAAATTACAGAAAGAAATCACTTACAGACAATAGCAACTGACGATAGATTTGTCGAGTGCGTCTTGATTGTATAACTGAAACAGTTCAGAATACTCAACGGCCACAGCTTTCTCATGGTAGTAATGATCCTTCTTGACATACACCATGAGGGACTCTCGATCGGATCTCTTGGTAATGTCCATGTACCATTGATGCAATTCATACATTCTCGTTGGGAGCTTCTTGACATCTTCTGGCTTGACCAAAGGTTGGCCCCGGACATATTTCCGTTTTATTTCCTTCTCTGTAATCACAGGCATGTCCTCGATCTCGAGGAGTTGTCCAACAGTGATCTTGAGTTCTTCAGCCTGCATTATATGCTCCTGGGTTATTACCACATCGCCCACCTCGGGAACGTAAACTGTTTGGCCACAATAATATTAGGCGCGCGTACTGTCACGTGTTGTCGGCACAACAAGCGGGGGGGTCGATTGTGCCGCCTGTTCTCCCAGCTGGGCAACGGTTTTCCCGCATTTTTCGACAGCTGCTTGTTGTTTGCTCGAGCTCGAGCTCGCCTCCTTCTGTAGACGTTGTCGATGTAACTTCCTGATGTGGCGCTCATAGTCTGTGTCAACAGGCTTAGGAGCTGGTGGTTGAGCCATACGAATGAAGTGGTCAACTACTTCCACAGGCACTTTCTCCCTTGGCGGCGGTGGCGGTTTCGGTCCAAAATGGGCGTCGACTTCTGCCCGCACTATGGCATTGGTTTGCTCCTCGGTCCTGTCGTATGCCCTCACAGGAAGAGGAGTAGTGAGGTTTGGACCATATTTATATCGCTTGCCTCCGCCTGTACTTCCTGTACTATGACCTCGACTGGTACCGCTACGCACCATAGCTGCGGGGTGTCTCTTCTACGATTGCTAAGGCGGCGGAGACGGCTGACGGGGCTGAGTTGGACGAGGAGGAGTGGCCTGAAGCTGTGCCGGACTTGGAGGAGTGGCCTGAGGTTGTGCCGGACTTGGAGGAGGAGTGGACGTCTGACGCTGTGTCGGACTTGGAGGAGGAGTGGCTTGACACTTTGCCGGACTTGGAGGAGGAGGAGTGGCCTCACGCGTTGGTGGACTTGGAGGAGCGGGAGTCTACTGACTCGGTGGCGGACTTCGACGAGGAGTCGGGTGACGCGGTGTCGGTGGCCTTTGAAAAATGATGCAATCCTTTCTCCATAGGATGATACGATGTTTGGCATCTCCGAGTGTGTGCTCCTCATCACCTCCAGGAATGTCAAGCTCTAGCCCCGAATATTGGTCCACCACCTCATCAACCAAGACACGAGCATAGCCCGCTGGAATCGGGTTGCAATGGAAGGTTGCCTCGGGGGAATTTGAAAAAGCAACGGCGTCCGCCACCTTCATGGATATGTTCTTCATTTTGAAGTGTAGCTCGCAGTTAGTGTTCTCCGTGATGTCATCCACGGGGTATCTATCCAGCACTACTGCGTCGCCCAAGGCGGAACCCACGCTGCTTCTCGGCATGGATGGGGCGGTGGTATCCAATGCTGGATCATCCGCTAGCTGCTGCAGCTACTGAGACCCCCTTTGCTGGTTAAGTGAGTCGATCTGCTCCTGCTGCCGCTGGAATTTAGCTGCCAATTCCTCTTGACTTGCTTCTAGGCCTTGAAGGCATTCATAGTCGAGCTTCCTTTGCTCCTCCTCCATCTTCCTCTTCTTCTCCTCCGCAATCTTCTTTCTCGCACGGGTTCTGTAGTCGGTGTTCCAGTCCGAAAACCCCTCATACCACGGAATAGCGCCCTTGCCTCGTGTTCTTCCCGGGTGTTCAGGATTTCCCAGGGCACGCGTAAGCTCGTCGTTCTCTCTGTTGGGCTGGAACACCCCCGATCGAGCCTTTTCTATTGCAACAAGTAGCGCATCGTCGGCTCCGTTCAGACATGCCTTCGTCGAAGCATTGCCTGTCTTCGGGTCCAACTCCCCCCCATGTGCATAGAACCAAGTCCTGCACCTGGGGGGCCAGCTCTTACTAACCGGAGTGACACCTGCATCCTCCATCTCTTTCTCAGACTTATCCCACTTAGGCATTGCCACCGCGTAGCCACCTGGCCCCAGCTTATGGAACTTATCCTTTTTTTCGGCATTCTTCTTGTTTATTCTCGACCGTTCCTTAGCTAATTTTGAATCCTTGAATTTCACGAAATTGTCCCAATGAGCACTTTGATTCTCTAGTATCCCCTCGAATACTGGAGTCTTCCTTCCTCCCTTGACGTACTTCTCCCACGTCATTCTCTTGTGGTTCTTGAATGCAACCGCCATCTTCCTAAAAGCAGCGTCCTTGACTTTCCACACGTCTGCTTCTGTGAAATTATCTGGTAAGGTGAAATGTTCCATGAGAGTATCCCAAAGCAGATTTTTTTGCTTCTCGTCCACAAAAGTAACATCTGGACGTGGATTTGCTGGCTTTCTCCATTCTTGAAGGGAGATCGGGAGTTGGTCCTTCACAATAACTCCGCACTGACGAACGAACTTGTCCGCAATCTTCTTAGGCGCTAATGGTTCGCCATTAGGTCTGATTGCCTTGATATTGTACTTTACGCCCTCCTTCAACTTTTTGTTCGGGCCTCGTTTCGTCCTTTTGCCTGAAGATTTGCTCGATCTGGATGGCTGAAAGAAGAAAGATCGATTCGTTAATATATCTTCAACTCATTTAAAACATGCGATGATTTCCAGATTCCTGCTAAATATAAATATATATACCTCGCCGGTGTTTGTTGTTTCAGGATCAACATGTTCTTCGTCGTAGTTCATGACTTCATCTTCTCGGTCGTCGCGATCGAATATCATATCACCCTCTCCGGTGTTGTTTAGAAATTCGGAGCCGTCAAAATCTTCTTCATTCTGATCATCATCTGGCCCGCGTATGATATCGAGCATGGTCTGTTCTCTCTCTCTATCGGTATTGTCCGCCAGAGCTTTTATTTAATTATGCCAAAAGAAATATAAAACAATTTAGTATAATCTCGAATAATAGATATAATCTCGAATACATCGTCTCGAATAATAGATATAATCTCGAATACATCATCTCGAATAATAGATATAATATTGAATACATCACTAGCTAGCTAGCTAGCAAGCTAATAAAGATCGAATAGTACAGAGTAATCTAGGCCACTCGCGGTTCCTGAGGTGCGGGCGGTGGACACCCAAAGAGAAGGAACCATCACTGGATCATAGCTCGGGTGATCTCCCCAAAGAACCTGCCAGGTATTGGAGAACCTGATGTCCATAGCAGCCATGTAGCGATGGACGTGCTCGTCCTACTCCCTGACATGGCGACGTACCACCTCCGGCGGGGCCGGCTCCCTCCGCACCGAAAGTGGCCCACGTGAATGCCACCAAGGGAGATGAGGGTCGACGACGGGACCCGGGGCCGGGTTCCTCACCAAGCGTCGCACCCCTGAAGGTAGCACCTCCCAGTGCCAGCCCGGCGGAGCCCAGTCCCGGACATGGGTCCTCTGAAGCAGGACGTCGTCGCGGACGTGTTGACGGCGAGGATGCGGGCCGGGCATCGTCGACAACAAAATACTATATGCCGCAAAAGTAAAGTAACATTTTTTAAATGATGGATTGTGATGATTTCATATATGCAAATTCTAAATTTTATAACTAAAAATATAAGAAACTAAAAAAACATCGATCATCGTCTAACAATTTGAAATTAATCTAATTCATCTAGCTAGCTAAAACTAACATTTCCAAAATTTCTAACATTTCTATATAACTAACATTTCTATAACATTTGACATTATATATATTATAACTAACATTTCTACATACTATTTGACATTAATCTAATCTAATTAATTAATTCATCTAAAACTTTGTATGAAAAACAGAAAAAACTAAAAGCTAAAAACAGAAAAATTGTGTGTGTGTGCGCGTCTAGTGTGTGTGTAGTGTGTGTGTGTGTGTGTGTGTGTGTGTGCATGTAGTGTGTGTGTGCGCGCGCGCGCGTGTGTGCGCTACGGTCGGCGCCGGCGCCGGTGTGCGCTACGATCGATTGGTGTGAGGAGAGGGGCCGGGGGAGGGGCTCACAGCGCGCGCGGGCAAGGTCGAGGCGACGGCGACGGCGAGGGCGAGGTCGATCCAAAGGCGACGGCGACGGCGAAGCGAGGGGATCGGCGACCGGGACGGCGACGGGGGTGCCGTGGAGTCGACGGGGACGACGCGACGAGGACGGGGGCGTCGCGGAGTCGACGGGGACGGCGCGACGGGGGCGGCGACGGCGCGGGACGGGGCGGCGGCAGAGAGAAGTGGGAGACGAGAAACTGAAAATTTTCGAAGTGTTTCTTATATAGGGGACACCTTTCGTACCGGTTGGAGCCACCAACCGGTACTAAAGGCCTGTTTTGGCCAGGCCAAGCGGGGGGGGGGGGGGGCACCCCCCTTTATTACCGGTTCCTGGCTCCAACCGGTACTAAAGGCCCCCCCTTTAGTACCGGTTGGTGCCATGACCAGGTACTAAAGGGGGTGCGCTGCCAGGCGAGGGGCGCAGAAGTTTAGTCCCACCTCGCTAGCCGAAGGGCGCTCACACCTGCTTATAAGCCCCGCCGCCGCTGCTGTCTCGAGCTCCTCTCTAAAGCAGGCCTTCTGGGCCTACCTCTGCTACTCTGCCCTGTGAGGCCTATTGGGCTTGCGGGCCTGCATCCTGGCCCAACAACAGGTTGGGTTTCTAGTCGTATGCCGGCCGCTGTGGCCCGGTAGGTGGGCTTTTTTCATTTAGTTTTTTCTTTTCTGCTTTATTTATTTTGTTTTATTTTGTTTTTATTTTTTTAGTTGTTTTTTGCTGTATTTAGAGTTCCTTTGTGAATATTTTTGATAGTTTTTAGAAACTTTCAGTTAGTGCCGGTAGTTTTTAAATTTGAATAGTTTAAATTTTGAATTATTTGAAATTTGTGTGAATCACTAGTTTGTGAATAACTTAACTTTAAAAATACATTTTCCAGTGATTCTTTTTTATTATGTTTAATATTAGTGTGTTTTATCATTATATTCAATTTGGTAATGCTTAAGTTATTTAAAAATGAAATGCCTTTGTAACGGATGAGTTCTCGTCCGAAACCCTGATACTTCGAAATAGATTGTCCATTTTCTACACGAAGTGTATCCAGTTTTTGCGGTAACCCTCTCTACTTTTTTGCACATGCCATGTGGGTGAAATTATGATACCATGCCAACTTTCATCCTTTTCTGAGTTCATTTGAAATGCTTTTCAATTTCAGGGTCATTTAGCTGAAAAAAATCAATAAATGCATGAAAGAATTTGCTTGCACATAAAATTTCTTCGCGTTTCAAATGCCAAAACACATAACTAGCTACCCTAACTATAACAGAGATTCCCTCCTGGGTGTGAGACGCAGAAGAAAGTGATGATAGCTAAGCCGATCACATCCCAGATCTTTGGGTGTGAAACTTTTTCTTCGCGTGTGTCCCTTTGCGTCGTAGCCATGGAAAATCTTCATCATTTAACGGGACGCTCGGGTCAATATTCACTGTGAATGGAGCAATTTCATCAAACTTTTCATAATCTTCTGACTTGTCTGTCTTGCCATCCACTCCCATGATGTTTCTCTTCCCAGAAAGAACTATGTGCCGCTTTGACTCATCGTACGATGCATTCGCTTCCTTATCTTTTCTTTTTCTTGGCTTGGTAGACATGCCCTTCACATAGAAAACCTGTGCCACATCATTGGCTAGGACGAATGGTTCGTCTGCATACGCAAGATTGTTGAGATCCACTGTTGTCATTCCGTACTGCGGGTCTTCCGTTACCCCGCCTCGTGTCATATTGACCCATTTGCACCGAAACAAAGGGACCTTCAAACCACGTCGATAGTCAAGTTCCCATATGTCCTGTATATAACCATAATATGTTTCCTTTCCCGTCTTGGTTTCTGCATCAAAGCGGACACCACTGTTTTGGTTGGTGCTCTTCTTATCTTGGGCGATCGTGTAAAATGTATTACCATTTATCTCGTACCCTTTGAAAGTCATTATATTCGAAGATGGTAATTGGGACAACAAGTACAGGTCATTTTCAATAGAGGTGTCATGCATGGTACGTGCTTGCAACCAGCTGGCGAAACTCCTGGTTTGTTCACGTGTAATCCAGTCATCAGACCGCTCCGGGTGTTTGAAGCGTAGCAAATTCTTGTGTTCATCCATATACGGAGCCACCAAGGCGGAATTCTGTAGAACTGTGTAGTGTGCTTCAGTGAGAGAATGTCCGTCCATACATATTATTTGTTCCCCTCCTAGCGTGCCTTTTCCATCGAGTCTGCCCTTATGCCGCGATTCAGGAACACCAATCGGCTTAAGGTCAGGAATAAAGTCAATACAAAACTCAATGACCTCCTCATTTTGACGGCCCTTGGAGATGCTTCCTTCTGGCCTAGCACGGTTATGAACATATTTCTTTAAGATTCCCATGAACCTCTCAAAGGGGAACATATTGTGTAGAAATACAGGACCCAAAACGTTAATCTCTTCGCATAGGTGAACTAGGACGTGCGTCATGATGTTGAAGAAGGATGGTGGGAACACCAACTCGAAACTGACAAGACATTGCACCAAATCATTCTGTAAACTTGGTATGATTTTTGGATCGATTACCTTCTGAGAGATTGCATTGAGAAATGCACATAGCTTCACAATGGCTAATCGAACGTTTTCCGGTAGAAGCCCCCTCAATGCAACCGGAAGCAGTTGTGTCATAATCACGTGGCAGTCATGAGACTTTAGGTTCTGGAACTTTTTCTCTGCCATGTTTATTATTCCCTTTATATTCGACGAGAAGCCAGACGGTACCTTAATACTGAGCAGGCATTCAAAGAAGATTTCCTTCTCTTCTTTGGTAAGAGTGTAGCTTGCATGACCCTGATGTATGCCGTCTTTTCCGTGCATACGTTGCTGGTCCTCCCGTGCCTCAGGTGTATCTTTTGTCTTCCCATACACGCCCAAGAAGCCAAGCAGGGTCACACAAAGATTCTTCGTCACGTGCATCACGTCGATTGCGGAGCGGACCTCAGGTCTTTCCAATAGGGCAGGTCCCAAAATATAGATTTCTTCTTCCACATGGGTGCGCGTCCGTCAGTGTCATTCGGAACAGGTTGTCCACCTAGGACCCTTTCCAAAGACCACCTTCAAATCCTTGACCATATCATGTACATCAGCACCAGTACGGTGGCGAGGCTTCGTCCGGTGATCCGCCTCACCTTTGAAATGCTTGCCTTTCTTTCTTACGGGATGCCTGCTCGGAAGAAATCGACGATGTCCCAGGTACACATTCTTCTTACAATTAGCCAAATATATACTGTCGGTATCGTCCAAACAGTGCGTGCATGCGCGGTATCCCTTGTTTGTCTGTCCTGAAAGGTTACTGAGAGCAGGCCAATCATTGATGGTCACGAACAACAACGCCTTTAGGTCAAATTCTTCCCCCATGTGCTCATCCCACGCACGTACACCTGTTCCATTCCACAGTTGTAAGAGTTCTTCAACTAATGGCCTTAGGTACACATCAATGTCGTTGCCGGGTTGCTTAGGGCCTTGGATGAGCACTGGCATCATAATGAACTTCCGCTTCATGCACAACCAAGGAGGAAGGTTATACAAACATAGAGTCACAGGCCAGGTGCTATGGTTGCTGCTCTGCTCCCCAAAAGGATTAATGCCATCTGCGCTTAGACCAAACCATACGCTCCTTGCGTCATCTGCAAACTCCTTCCCGTACTTTCTCTTCGATTTTTCTCCACTGCGACCCGTCAGCGGGTACTCTCAACTTTCCGTCTTTCTTACGGTCTTCTCTGTGCCATCGCATCGCCTTGGCATGCTCTTTGTTTTGGAACAAACGTTTCAACCGTGGTATTATAGGAGCATACCACATCACCTTGGCAGGAATCTTCTTCCTGGGGCGCTCGCCCTCGACATCACCAGGGTCATCGTGGCTGATCTTATAGCGCAATGCACCACGCATACCGGGCAAGCGTTCAAATCCTCGTACTCACCGCGGTAGAGGATGCAATCATTAGGGCATGCATGTATCTTCTGCACCTCTAACCCTAGAGGGCAGACAACCTTCTTTGCTTCGTACGTACTCTCGGGCAATTCGTTGTCCTTTGGAAGCATATCCTTTATCATTACCAGCAACTTTCCAAATCCCTTGTCAGATACACCATTCTCTGCCTTCCATTGCAGCAATTCCAGTGTGGTGCCCAGCTTTTTCTTGTCACCTACGCAATTCGGGTACAACAATTTTTTGTGATCCTCTAACATGCGCTGCAACTTCTTCTTCTCCAAATCACTTGCGCAGTTTCTCTTTGCATCGGCAATGGCCCGACCTAGATCATCAACGGGCTCATCTGATGCCTCTTCTTCAGCTTCTTCCCGCATTGCCGGCTCAGCTTCTTCCCGCATTACCGGCTCAGCTTCTTCCCCCATTGTTGTATCATCGTATTCAGGGAACCCATGGCCAGGATAGCTGTCGTCGTCCTCTTCTTCTTCATTGTCTTCCATCATAACCCCTCTTTCTCCGTGCTTGGTCCAAACATTATAATGGGGCATGAAACCGGTCTTAAACAGGTGGACGTGAATGGTTCTTGACGTAGAGTAATTGTGACCATTCTTACAGCGAGCACATGGACAAGGCATAAAACCATCGCCCGCTTGTTTGCCTCAGCCGCAAGCAGAAAAGTATGCACGCCCTCAACGAACTGGGGAGAGCATCGGTCATCGTACATCCATTCCGGCTCATCTTCATTACACAACACCGAATAGACCAAATTAATACAAGTTCATACATAAAGTTCATACAACACTTAAATGCAACAAACAAATAACTCTCTAGCTAAAGCATTTAAATGCAACAACAAATACGATCAAGATCGCAACTAAGGTAACAATGGATCCAACAGCATAATGATACCAAGCCTCACTATCGATGGCATATTTTCTAATCTTTCTAATCTTCAAGCGCATTTTCTCCATCTTGATCTTGTGATCATCGACGACATCGGCAACATGCAACTCCAATTCCATCTTCTCCCCCTCAATTCTTTTCAATTTTTCTTTCAAGTACTCCGTTTTCTCTTTCAACTAAATTTAACCTCTCGGCAATAGGGTCGGTTGGAATTTCAGGTTCAGATACCTCCTAGAAAAAATTTCTATGTCAACTTGATGGGCATAATTTGTCATAAACACGAAATGCAACTAGTTTTAAAAGAGAATATACATACCACATCCGAATCATAACAAGGACTAGGGCCGACGGGGACGGATATCAAAACCATGGCACTATATGTATAACAAACAACGTACGGGTAAGATAATTATACGAGTAACTATATATCCAAATCACACACATCAATTTTTATATAAAATTTCATGAACAAGAGGCTCACCACAAGGTGGTGCCGGCGACGGGACGGTGCGGGCGACCGACGGTGGCTACGATGGAGATTTAGAAGGCACTAAGTAAACCACACCTACATATGCAAACTAAGTGTTATTTTTGACCTCAAATTGCATATAAATCAAATATTAGCACATATATATATCCTCCCAAATTACTAAACTCACAAATTAATCACTATATAAACCAATGCAAGAGCTAATCTAGCAATGAGAGATGAAAGGACAAAGTTGCTAACCTTTGTGATCATTTGAATGGATGAGGGCCTTCAAATCTTGACAAATTTTGGGCAAATTTTGTGATGAACTCGAGAGGAAGAAGGGAAGAACAGAGGAGAGGGCCGGAGAGGGGAAAGGGGGAAGAACAGAGTGCTGGTGGACGAAGGGTTTATATAGGACGACCTTTAGTACCGGTTCGTGGCACGAACCGGTACTAAAGGTGCTGGAGGGGCCCCACTCTGACAACATCCTGCCACCACTCTCATTAGTACCGGTTCGTGGCACGAACCGGTGCTAAAGGTTCGCCACGAACCGGTACTAATGAAAGCGGCCCGGCTAGCCATTGGAACCGGCACTAATGTGCTTCACGATTGACCCTTTTTCTACTAGTGACACTAGGATCCATTTCGGTTGATATATGCAACAAGATGAATTTGTGGTGGTTTTGAACAGTTGGGAGGTACTTTTATTCTAGAGGAAAAAAGGGTTTGTGGTTTTTCGTGCAAATTAAGCATCATATTAGGTTGCTACCTACATGTTCTGTTGAGTAATAGAAACAATACATTTATATATATGGATTGGTAGTCCTCAATCAATATTCAATCATGACTTGATTTATCTTGCCTATTTCTTCTACAAGAAACACTATCAGATTAAAAGAGTCCACTGGTTGTCATTTTGTAGACTGTATGACACTGTCTGGCAGCAGCATCCCTCCCCCCACAATGCTTTAGTCTTCTTATTACATGGTTGGCTATTTGAGGGTAAGCTTTTGTGTGCATTGGTAGACTGTATGTATGACACTGTGTCCTTTTTTTATCACTTCAGTCCATTTTGTCTTCAACAAGTACCACTCTCTGTTTAGAGAAGATGCACTCTATGTTTAGTTTTTGGCCAGCCCAATTTGCAAGTTTGTATAGTCACTATGCTCTTCAAACAGTAGATTCATGGACTTTGTTATCTTTGAAAATGTGGAAGATATCAAGGTATTGAAGTGACTACTTAGAAAAATGGATAGATAGAAAATTACCGGAAGAATTATGCCTCTTAACTCCTTATGTGGTTCGTATGTGTTGTTTCTTTTTAGGGCTTCCAACACAACAGAATTGCTTCTAATCTTTTGTGTTATCTTTTGTCATGGCAGTAGCTATGTGCTGCTTCAGTGTGTAGTTAAGTTGTGCATTACGGCTTAAATAAGAATTTCGAGGAAAATTTGTAGCACATTGGAACCGACATGTACCACATTGTTTTTCCTAGGGTTCTTCTATAGAATCTGAAGTTTTTGAACCTCTATTGGTAATGTTGCAGGGTTCTGGTGGCAATGTTGACGGTCGTCGAGAGGTTCGTGGACCGGATGGTGTCGTGGCTGCTGATGTATGGAGAGGCGAAGCTGATGCTCGTCCTCTATCTCCGGCACCCCAGCACATGGGTAAGCAGTCGACCAGACACCCCGAGCCCGAGAGATGATCAACATTTAGATACACTTGATTCGGTATGTGACAAATTCTGAATCTGAATCTTACTGGTGTTCGGGTTTCAGGGTGCGAGGCACGTGTACGATGGCTTCCTCCGTCCGCTGTTGGCGAGGCACGAGGACAACATCGACCGATGCCTGCTGGAGCTGAGGGCCAGGGTGAGGGACGTGACGCCGTCACAACGGTGGCTGTCGTCGGTTAGGTGTGGCTCGTCGAGGCTGCCCAGTGTGTTTCGTCGCAGTTGCAGGTCGCGAGATCAGTTCGGGCAGGCGCCGCACATTGACGAGTGATCCAATATTTTGATCGGACCATAACAACTAACGTGTCTCATTCTCTGGCATCTAGAAGTAGTGGTAAAATTCTGAATTTGCATGGCAAGCACCACTTACGTAGGTAGCTGCCACGCACAGTTTATACTCTTATGCCTATAAAGGATAGGAATTATTCATGAGTTATGGCTACAATGAGGACCTGTGTACAGTTTATACTCTTACGCCTATAAAGGATAGGAATTATGCATGAGTTATGGCTATAATGAGGAACTGTGTGATAGTAGATACGACAACTGTGTGATAGAATGGAATTGGTTGATTTTTTTTTAATTTCTAATAAGTTAGTAGTAGCGTGGAAAAAAATTGTGCCCCACTAGTATTTAGTATACTAGTAGCGTTGGTACTCAAGAAACGCTACTACTATTATGTTAGTAGTAGCGTGGGTCCGTAATAGCAGTAGCGCGGGTGGCATAATAGCAGTAGCGAGCTTCCACTAAGCGCGCTGCTGCTACACTTGTGTAGCAGTAGCGCTGGTGAGCACGCGCTACTGCTACATGTTAGTTGTAGCGCCTTATTAGTAGCGCTGGTCCCCGCGCTACTGATACACCTAAAACCTGCGCTGCTGCTAGCCTTTTCCCTAGTAGTGATAATGCGGGGGTGTTCGCAAAAAACGCGTATTCACACTTGATCCAACGTCTTGGTCCATTAAGAAGGTGGTGGCGCAGGGAACGAGGCAATCGGACTATATTGCTTTAACATTTTCACTTAGCCATAGGAGTTTGACGGTGAGCTACTATATAGCCCCTGGTACTTCTGCACTCATTCGAATACAGGGCGCATACGTACATGACCGGGAAACGGCCCTTCGTTAATGTGGAGGAATCCCGAAGATTCCGCTGGGTCATCGAGTGGTTGACCAGTCTCGCGCTATATCATGACAGTCAATTTTCGGCTTTCTATACTGAGGTGCTCATCCGGATGAACCAGGGCACAATTGCAGTAGTTCTCCCAGTGCTACCTTAGCCGATATAGCGGAACGTAAGGTACCAAAACATGGGAGCTGGGCAAACCCAACATTTGACCAAAGACATGATTCAGAGCTGATGCATATAAGGCCAAACTCGCGACGCCGAACACTCCCTAAGGTATTCGGTCTTTATAACATAAAGAGAGCATCATGAAGAATATGACTAGCTGTAGGATCGAAAGTATGTCTAGAGGGGGGGGTGATTAGATTACTTGACCAATTAAAAATCTATCATTTTCTCAATTTTAGTCTTTGGCAGATTTTAGCAACTTTGGATAAGTCAAGCAATCCTAACACAATTCAAGCAAGCAGGCAAAGAGTATATGAACAGCGGAAAGTAAAGCATGCAACTTGCAAGAATGTAAAGGGAAGGGTTTGGAGAATTCAAACGCAATTGGAGACATGGATGTTTTTGTCGTGGTTCCGACAGGTGGTGCTATCATACATCCACGTTGATGGAGACTTCAACCTACGGAGGGTAACGGTTGCGCGAGTCCACGGAGGGCTCCACCCATGAAGGGTCCATGAAGAAGCAACCTTGTCTATCCCATCATGGTCATCGCCCACGAAGGACTTGCCTCACTAGCGGTAGATCTTCATGAAGTAGGCGATCTCCTTGCCCTTACAAACTCCTTGGTTCAACTCCACAATCTTTGTCGGAGGCTCCCAAGTGACACCTAGCCAATCTAGGAGACACCACTCTCCAAGAAGTAACAAATGGTGTGTTGATGATGAACTCCTTGCTCTTGTGCTTCAAATGATAGTCTCCCCAACAGTCAACTCTCTCTCACAGGATATGGATTTGGTGGAAAGAAGATTTGAGTGGAAAGCAACTTGGGGAAGGCTAGAGATCAAGATTCATATGGTGAGAATGGAATATCTTGGCCTCAACACATGAGTAGGTGGTTCTCTCTCAGAAAATGTGTATTGGAAGTGTAGGTATGTTCTGATGGCTCTCTCCACGAATGAAGAGTGGGTGGAGGGGTATATATAGCCTCCACACAAAAACTATCCGTTACACACAATTTACCAATCTCGGTGAGACCGAATTGAGAAACTCGGTCGGACCGATTCAGCAAACCTAGTGATCGTTAGGATTTTCGATGGGACTGAGATGCAACTCGGTAGGACCGATATGGTTAGGGTTAGGGCATAACGTAATCTCGGTGTGACTGATTACACAAACTCGGTGGGACCGATTTTGGTAATAAGCTAACCAGAGAGTTGGTCAGGTAAACTCGGTGGGACCGATTGCTCATTTCGGTGCAACCAAATGTTACAAAAGGGAAACAGAGAGTTTACATTGCAATCTCGGTGGGACCGATCGCTCATCTCGGTAGGACCGAAACGTTACGAAGGGAAACAAAGAGATTACAGCCCCATCTCGGTGTGACCGAGATCCCTATCGGTGAGACCGATTTTCCTAGGGTTTGTGGCAGTGACTATGACATCTGAACTCGGTGGCGCCGGATAGAAAGAATCAATGGGGCCGAGTTTGACTTTTGGTTTAGGTCATATGTGGATGTGGGAAGGTAGTTGAGGGTTTTGGAGCATATCACTAAGAACTATGAAGCAAGAACCTCATCAAGCAACACCTCATCCCTCCTTGATAGTATTGGCCTTTCCTATAGACTCAATGTGATCTTGGATCACTAAAATATAAAATGTAGAGTCTTGAGCTTTGAGCTTGAGCCAATATTTTTGTCCTTAGTATTTTGAGGGGTCCATTTTCCTCATCCATGCCATGCCATTCATTGAGCTTTTCCTGAAATATTAATCTTGGAATAGCATTAGCTCAATGAGCTATATGTTGTTAGGAATTACCAAAACCACCTAGGGATAGTTGCACTTTCAATCTCCCCCTTTTTGGTAATTGATGACAACATATAGATCAAAGCTTCGACAAATGATAATAAGAGTGAAAAACATTGTCGCTTTGAGAAGTATGTGAAAAGCAAGAGCTCCCCCTAAATTTGTGCATAGTTTATGATTTGCTTTGGACTGCAAATGCATAGAGAATTAGGCTCATGGGTTACTCTTCCGTGTCACATATACATCTTGGTGGAGCGCTCAAAATGATAATAATTAAATCCATGCACTCATCACCAAGCAAAGTGAATGATCATATAGGGATAAAATGATAATGTCATCCAACAAGCATTAATGTAGCATATGATCAAACACACATGATCATCCAAGTATCACGTAGACAGAAAGTATCTCAAACAAATAAAGCAAATAAAGTTCAACCACCAAAGCAAGAGAGAATAAAAAGCAACGCTCTCTCTCGACACCTATGATCTATACATTTTTCTCCCCCTTTGGCAACAAGTTACCAAAAAGTTCCTAGAAAATGCATAGCACTAAATCGTCTCTCGGGCTTGATCTTCAGGTGGTGGTGTCCGGATAACTCCAAGAACGAAGGCTTCAGTCGATGTAGATGGAGCTGATGGAGTAGGTGCTGGAGCTGGTGGCACTGAAGCTGTAGCTGGTGCAGATGAAGTGGCTCTGGTGTCTGGAACAGGCACTGCAGAAGACCTCTGAGCTCTAGGCACTCTGACAAATGCATCAGTGGTTGTCTTGCCCTTCCTCTCCTGCATATCATCCTGAAGTTGCTCCACAATAGACTGGATCTTAGTTACCTTCACATCCAAGTCATAGAACTTTTGCTCCACGATCCTTTCCAAGTTCTCCTGGTTTTGAGTCAGGGTGGCCAGTCCCTTCTCAATCCTCAGAGTTGATGCAATAAAGTAGCCAAGCTGATCTTGCTTGCTCTTCAGAAGATACTGAGATGCTTCTTCAGTAGTTGGCATCCTTGTAGCCTTTTCAGCCTTTGCCTTCTCCTTCTTGGCTTGTGCGTGCACAGAAGATGGTTCATTTTCATCCATCACCACAGTGTTGTCCTCAGATTCTGGGTAGATGGGCAGGTGCTCCTTGTCCAGCAGATATGTGCATGTGCCCATCTTGGAGTTAATCAGCTCCTGGATCTGTGGGGCATATCCACAACTCCTCTTCTGATCTGTAGCTGTCCTTTTTATGGTTTCCACTATTAGGCTCATGACTTTGAACTTCTGTGGGACATCGAAGATGTGAAGCAAGTTTATTGCATGGCCTCTGATCATCTTGTGATCTCCTGACTTTGGCAAGAGACTGTGCCTGAGGATCCAGTTGATAGTTGGCAAGCCTGACAGAAGGTAATGTACAAATCCAAACTTGTGTGTCTCAAGAGCAGCATCTGGGATCTCCTTGTACATGTGTGCCATGGTGTTGTGATCCTTCTTATTCTTGGCATAGACATCCAAGTCATCTTCACTCTCTTCTAGAGCATTGATCAATTTCGCCCATTCAGCAACCATGGACTAGTACCTAGTGCCTCCAGACATCCAGACAATCCTTCCATCTGGGTAGAAGTGAGCTGTGGAGTAGAACTGCATGATGAGCTCATCATTCCATTTTGTGAGCTTCTGAGCCACAAACTCATCAACTCCACAAGCCTTGAAACTGTCATACACACCTGGATAATGTTCATCATTCTCCTTGATGTACTCCCAGTCGACCCATCTCATGTCACATACTATTGGTTTCTTGTCAAGCAAGATGGTCTCATAGAAGTCATGATGTTCCTTTGTATGGAACCTGTAGTCCACAGCAGTCCTTCTCCTGGTGGCATATGGATCAGACTCTCTCCATAGCCTTAGACCTGAGTCCTTCCTGATCTTCATGTTCTCTGCAACTGGATGAGCATCATTGTGATCTGGAATTTTTGGCTTCAATTTCCTCAAGACAACAGAATCATCTTCTTCTTCCATTGCAGCTTCAGGCATTGGGGCCTTGTTCTTCTCTGCAGCTGGAATGTTCCTGGTACTCCTCTTTGGTGCAGTTTTGGGTTTTGGAGCAGCTGGCTTAGAAGCTTCTTTGGGCTTAGATGAAGCAGCCCTGATCTTATGGCACCCCCCATAAGTTTCTGAGCTTTGGGTGCTGGTGCTGCATCTTCTTCCTCTTCCTCTTCAGAATCTCTCATGATTGAGGATCTCCCAAGCACTCTGGCAGTGGTCTTCTTGACCCTCTCTTTCCTCTTCTTCCCTTCTGTAGCACCCTCTTTGGGTTCAGATTCCAAAGGTACTTGAGTAGAGGCTCTTGCTTTAGACATGGGAATTTTCTTTGTAGGTAATTTGGTCTTCATACCAGGATTAGTTGCAGCAGCAGTGCTACATTCCTTTTTAACCACTTTCTTCTTGGAAGTGGCCTCATCCTCAACTACCACATAGTCTTCATCCTCAGATTCAGAAGTTTTCTTCTTTCTGGACCTGGTGGCAGCCTTTGGCAGATTGCTTGGTGTGCTCCTACTGCCATCATCTGAGCTGCTAGAGGGACTAGTTCCCTCACTCAAGTGAACCTGCTCCTCTGACCTGTTCTGGCTGTCACTCTGATCAGACATAATGCAATCTCTAACAACTGACCCTGTGAATAGATTATAGATAAGGTAGAATGGATGAGCATCACAAAATACAGAGGTTTTTGCAAAAGAATGAATCAAAAACTTAGTTTTAGTTTTCCTCAGAAAGCATTTCGGATCAACCGATTTGTAAACTCGGTGATACCGATGCAGCTTTTGGAACCTAAACTAGTGAACTCGGTCAGACCGAGTCACAGTTTCGTGGCACCGAGACTGCTAGGGTTTCACAAAGTCGTGAACTCGGCCACACCGATTTGCAATTCTCGGTCAGACCAAGGATCACATGTGCAATGGCCTGAGCCGAATCGGTGGTACCGAGTTCCACAACTCGGTGGGTCCGAGATGGTTTCAGCGGAAACCTAACCCTAAATTCTCAATTCATGACTAAACTACAGAGTGTTTTCGATGGATAGAATGATCTCAATCGTGGCAAGATACATGGCAAACACAATGTGCTAGGAATCAGATAAGGATAGCACAGTGATCAAGTTCATACCCTAGTTCAGCGATGAACTCGCTACGGCGGCAACGGCGGAGATGATTCTGGTTGACGGCGGTGGAGACCAGTGGCAGGAGGCAACTGGCGACGAGGGGGACGATCCGGAGACCCTGGAGGCAGAGCGGGCTAAGCGCGGGCGAAAGAGTTTGGAGAAAATTTCCAAAATTTTGCCCGTGGGTATATATAGCCCGACCCTGTCAGTGTGACCGAGTGGAACAACTCGGTGGCACCGAGATGCATAACTGCAAGCAGTTGCTGCAACTCAGTGTGATCGAAAAGTTCAATTCGGTTGCACCGAGATTGAAAACCTAGATCGACTTAGTGATCTCGGTATGACCAAATGAGTGAATCGGTCAGACCGAAACGCACAAAGAAGTTTTGGAAGTTTAAGTCTATGACGAATCGGGGACTCCGAGTGCTCCTCACACAGAGTGGTTCGAATCTGACTTGATCAAACTTTGTGATGCAACATGAATAGAGTTTGAGATGAGAAAAGCATAGATAGCTAGAGAATGTTCTTAGGCATTCTTGTCCATCCACTTGGCCAAAAGAAAAGGAAACCAATCAATCAAAACAACAAGTGGATGTCCTCGAATGAGTAAATTATGCAACCAACATGCTCACACAATAAAATGACAAATGAAATATGTGGCAAAGCATGCACAAAAAATTCTAGCATCTATCAAGCAATTGGCGATGACTAGGTCATCTATATATGAGTATATTGACTTAGGAGTCAAATGAGAACATTTGATCATAGGTCATACTCATCGTTTAAGCACAAGTGGGGTTACCACTTTTACATAAAGCGTTGTTGTGTTCACACCATTAGAGTTGCTTTAACTCAATTGTTAGAGTAAAGCTCCCCCTAGATGTGAGATCCCCCCTAAGAGGGATGAACTAACCTTGGCTTTTGTCGATGATGACTTCATGTAGGTGTTGAAGATGTGGATGCTCTATGTTGACGTAGATCATTTGGAGCTATCCCCTGGAGTGAGTTGCACTTTCAATACCTACCCGGGTTAGTCCCACAAGGAACAAACAAGGATATCCATAGACATAGAGTGATGCACACACAAGATGATGTCTATGAAAGCTTTAGGTTACCTTGTCCCTTGTCTTACCAACAAGAGGGTTTGTGACTCCTTGAACTAGTGCAAGATGTGGAAGTTGATTGCACTCGTTCTTGCCAAAATGATAAGAGTGAAGTATGTTGGCGGAGTCACCCTCAAGAACTCTCTAGTTCTTCTTCTTCGGGATCCACACCATCTTGATGGGAATCCTCGGAGTTGTAGTTGTACTTGAAGAAGTGGAACTTGATGTAGTCTTGGGAACCCACTTGACCAAGGCCTTAGGAGCTTCTTCAAATGCATCAATTTCCTCTTGAAGCTTGTCCTTGCCTTTTTGCTTGTGGTCTTGTGGTGGAAGATCATCTTGAGCTTGTGTCCCTTTGAAAGAAGTAGGATCATACTTCTCTTATTGAGGAACAAACTTCGTCTTGGGGTATTGATCTTCTTCCCGCTCAACTCCATTGGCATTGAACTTTCGTTCAAAACCAATACCTTGATTCTTCCGGTGCCTTCCTTGCTTGCGTACAATTTTCTCGAATTGCTTACTCCCGGCAAGGCTCTTGTAAACACCTTTCTCTATAATTCCCTTCAATAAGCTATTTTCTTGCTCAAGTGTAACTTGGCTAAGAGAATCATTAGTGGAATCAAGAGAACTACTAGAAGCAACAACATTGGATTTAGCATGATTATTGTTACTACTAGAGGAAGAATCTTTCTTGTTCTTGTTACTAGACTTAACTTGAGGCATGTAAGTGGATAAGAGTAAACACTTGGCAATGTAAGAAGAACTTTTCTTGTGAAGATCATCATTGATTGCCTTTAAGAACTCATGCTGTTGCTCAAGGTTGAGCTTTTCAAAATGTAATTCCTCATGAGTCCTTAAAAGTTCTTGATGATCTCCTAAGATAGTTTCATGAGCTAACTTAAGAGTGTTTAGTTCTTTAGTTAGAGACTCAATCTTCTCCTTATCATTGTCATTCGTTTCATCATAGTATTCATAACTATAGTTGTCAACAAGTAAATCATCATCACCTAACAAGTCATCTTCATCACTATTGAAATCAACATACTCGAGGTGTGATACCTTTGGACCTTTGGCCATGAACCATCTTCCAATTCCTTCATTTGGTGAATCAAATATGTCGTAGGAGTTGGTTGACACAAGTGCTAGACCGGCAACACCTTCATCTTGAGTATATTTGGAGTCCGAGTGGTAGCTTCTCTTGGAGTCATTGTCGGAGTCAGAGCCGGATACCCATTCACCAACATGAGCTTGATGTATTCGTTTTGTGTAGCTCCTTGATGACTTGTCCTTCCTTTCCGAATCCTTGCTTCTCCGAGAGGGTCTTCGTTCATATCGATCATCCCTACTCCTTCTCTCCCTTGATGGTGATTCTTCTCTTCTACTTCTTCTTTTGGGAGAATCTTCTCTTCTCTTGTGGGGAGCCGTACACTCATTGGAGTAGTGTCCGGGTCTTCCACAATTGTAGCAGTTTCGCTCTCGACTAGAAGATCTTTTGTCATTGTAGGACCTTGACTTGGAACTTCTCTCTTTGCTTCTATTCTTGTAGAACTTGTTGAAGTTCTTCACCATTAGGCTCAATTCTTCATTGAAGGTTTGTTTCTCATTTGATGATGTGGGGGCTTCACATGAGGCTTTGTAAGCACCACTTGACTTGTTATGGAGCTCCTCCTTATCCTTGAGTGACATCTCATGAGCAACAATTCTTCCAATGACTTCCGTTGGCTTGAGATCTTTGTAATTTGGCATCATTTGGATCAATGTGCATACGGTATCGTATTTTCCATCCAAGGCTCTTAGGATCTTCTTGATGATGAATTTGTCGGTCATCTCTTCACTTCCTAAGCCGGCAATCTCATTTGTGATAAGAGCAAGCCTAGAGTACATTTCAGCGACACCTTCACCATCCTTCATTTTGAACTTGTCAATTTGATTTTGAAGCACATCCAACTTGGATTCCTTGACGGAGTCGGTACCTTTGTGCATATCAATCAAAGTATCCTAAATTTCCTTTGCATTCTCAAGATGGCTGATTTTGT